>NW_027279086.1:75000-80000 GCF_046629955.1 Centroberyx affinis | reverse complement strand
ACACTTATTTGCATTTACTCGCATCTTGAGAACAAATGTGATCCATTCAAAACCTTGGAGGAAATCTTTTTTTTTTGTGCTGAATGGGGTGCGTTCAATCTCAAGATGCAAGTAAATGCAAATAAATGACAGTGACATCTTAAGACAAGTACAAGCACTGGGTATACTGTATATGGTTGTGAATGAGGGAGCGTGTGTGTGTGTGTGTGTGTGTGTGTGTGTGTGTGTTACAGCTGTCTTGGCAGCATGCCATAGCTCTTTCTAAGACTGTGAATATGAGTAGGTCTTTACCTCTCCACTGAACGATCCTCTGAAAGACGATGCGAGAAAGAGCGAGTGCCTGCCTGCCCCGTGCTTGAACTCTCTCTCTCTGTCTCTGTCTCTGTCTATGTCTCTCTCTCTCTCTCTCTCTCTCTCTGTCTCTCTCTCTCTTCCTCTCACAACACCTACAGTGTAACCTTTCCTTAATTTTCCTTTTCCTCCCCACCTCCCCCTTCCTCCTCCTCCTCACATAATGTTGCACAGATATTGATATTTATTTTATTCAAGTCTAGGTTCTCAGCTCACATGGGTTTACTTTACAAGACATAATTCATACATGACAGGTTTCCTAAACAGAGACAGAGTAATTGTAGAGTAATTGTAGAAACAAAAAATCATGTCAAGTCAACTTTATTTATGTAGCGCTTTAAAGGGAGAATCCACCCAAAAATACTCTCACACTGTTATATATCATCAATCTGTGATTGCAGCATTCCAGCAGTTATTCTGTGATGAAGTGTTGTAATTTACTCTTTGGTGTACCCATATTCCATCTATCTGCCTCGTCTGCTTCTACTTCAGTTTGTGTTTTCCTACATTTCCCAGAATGCCTTTCGACGAACCCCAGAGAACGGGCGTGAACTTGTTGCTTTCAATCAAAGATGGCAAAGAAATGCAAGGCAAATCACCCCTAGTTGTTTTATAACAGTGTTAAAGTGTTTTAGGATGGATTTTTCCTTTAGATTACAAAACCACCAAAGTGGGAAAAAAGGAGGTGGAGCATGGAAGAACAACAGCAAAATTAAGACTTAAGGGAAATAAACGCATTGTTGAAACATGAAATACAAGCAATAGAGCACTAAAGAACAGGTCAGATCTGATGCTTTAAGAAAGGCTAATCCACAGTCTCAGCACCGCCACAGTGGGGACACGCTCTCTTTCTCTTTCCACCTGTTTGTCTTTACAGTTTACCTTTCATCATCATTATCGCTCTCACCCTCCTGTCTGTTTGATTCTCTCTGTCTCTTTCTCTCATCTATCGCTCCATCTCTGCCTCACTCTCTCACCCCTTGTCTTTCTCTCCCTTCATCTCACCATCTCTCTCTCTCTCTCTCTCTCTCTCTCTTTCTCTGCTGCAGTGCCTCCTTTAAAGACACGCTGCTGAACGACATCAGGAAGGCCAGGGAGAAGTACCAGGGAGAGGAGCTGGCCAAGGAGCTTTCCCGCATCAAGCTACGCATCGACAACACAGAGGTCCTCACACAGGACATCGTCATGAACCTGCTCTTCTCCTACAGAGACATACAGGTGCACACACACACACACACACACACACAAACACACACATACACACATATATGCAGTGACGTAGTGGTGAATTAAAAAGTGGGTAAACTATGACTTCCAGTCAGCGATTATCATCAGCAAACAACCCCCAATATAAACAAAAAACAATTAGAGTTTCAGAAAAGCATGAATTTATGTTTTACCTTTATGAAAATACTCTATTTCCTGCAACTCTGTTACTTATATCAGTTGGATACTATGAGTTTTAGATAATAAAGATTCATATAAGCCCAAAAAAGGTGGATAAGCTGAGTTTAAGTGGACTTACCCTCCACTTCATGTATGAATATGCAGAGAAAGGCACACAAATACATGCACGCATGCATACAACCACACACACACACACACACACACACACACACAGGCAGGTTCAGTGCATTATATTTTAAGGTTTCCATAGAGGACTTTTTATTTATTTATTTGGTGAAATGCTCCTTTATTAATAAATGACAGTCTTCAGTGCAATGCATCAGTGCAGTGGTGACAGAATCTCTCATTTCAAGTGAATGTACTTGCAATGCACTCGACACATTTAAATTCAATTTTAGACTTATATATTGATAAACACGTATCACCTTAAAGTGTGATGAAGATGTGAGACAGACAGCATTACATTTGGTTTTATTTCATTCCCCTCCTGTCTGACCCCCAGGACTACGATGCCATGGTGAAGCTGGTGCAGACTCTGGAGATGCTGCCGACCTGCGACCTGGCGACCCAGCCCATGATCCAGTTCCACTACGCCTTCGCCCTCAACAGGTACACAGGGCCTGGACTGGAGAGTCATGTTCAGAGGGGAATCCACATATAGCATCAGTCTACCTTAAGGGGAATTCTCCACTGTCCAGGAAGGATTTGAAGGATTTTGTATCTATTTTGGAAATACAACCATGTTACTTGATGTCCATTGTTCAAAATTGTTACTATTTTGTAAGTAACGGGTTCAAAGATATGTAACAATGTTAATAATGTCATTGGAAAACGCAGGGATTTGTCTTCCTTCAAGTGGATATACAAAGAAGTTTTATTTCAAGAGTTTCACCTTCTTTGAACTTGTAACAAAATGTACTAGTCTCACTCAAGGCTTTTTAACAAAATAACAAAGATTACACAACTTAAAACTTTTTTTGTTGTACTTTTCAGTTCACTAGGTCTTTTCCAGCCACTAATTTGGTTTCAGGTGCAAACAATCTTTCACGCTATTATGTCTCTTCCGAGAATTGCTCATTTTTTTCAACATAGCATGGTGATAATTTATCTTATTTTCAAGGATAACGAAGCACAATTTGGCTCAGCACAAATGCCAGCATAACAATTTGTGCGGTATGTGTGTGTCTGTGTGTGTGTGTGTGTGTGTGGTGTGTGTGTGTGTGTGCAGGAGGAACAGTCCCGGCGACAGGGAGCAGGCTCTGGGAGTGATGCTGCAGGTGTTGCAATCGTGCGAACACCCGGCGCCCGACATGTTCTGCCTCTGTGGGCGGATCTACAAAGACATCTTCCTGGACTCAGACTGCAAGGACACCAAGAACAGGGACAATGCCATACAGTGGTGGGAGCACACACACACACACACACACACACACACACACACACACACACACACACTGCACCCCAATGGCTTTCTTTATTTCTCTCTTTCTCTTTATTTTGGTTTTCTTCTCTCTCTTTCTCTCTTCCACTTTGTTTCTATATTTCTCTTCCTATTTGCAAATAATTCTTAAGTCTTTATTTTTACACTGCTTGTGCTACCAGGAAGGTGGATGCAGATAGTGTCAGGTAAGTTGTCAGTCAGAAAAGCATATTAACTTGACTCTGCAATACTTTCTCGTGATTAAACCCCACCCGTCTGGCAATCCAAGTAGCTTAAAACAAGTGCTGTCTTGAATTGATTCTTTGCAGATACACTACCAGTCAAAAGTTTGGACACACCTGATTGAATGCACTATGTTTGTCATTCTCTTAAAGCCGTTTTGATCTAAAGGCTTATGCTTAAATGCTTGAAATGTGTTTCTTAGACAAATATAAATAATGAAGTTGATGCCTATGTATGCATTTCTTTCCAAAGCCTTTTGCCTTTCCATCAAGGCAAAGGGCGGCTACTTTAAAGAATCTAAAATATAAGATAGTTTTGATTTGTTTAACACATTTTTGGTCACTGCATAATTCCATCTGTGTTATTTCATAGATTTGATGTCTTTACTGTTATTGTAAAACGTAAGGAATAGTAAAACTAAAGAAAAATGTGGTGTACTGGTAGTGTACTATTAGACTGAGGCGGTCTACATCAAACTGTTTGTTGATTTATTCATCTGTCTGTCACCCCCCATTCACTATAGGTACAGGAAGGGTTTTGAGTTGCAGCCCACTCTCTACTCTGGTATCAACCTGGCTGTGCTGCTCATCGTCGCGGGCCAACAGTTTGAGAGTTCCATTGAGCTGAGAAAAATAGGTGAGAGAAGCCTCAACCCGACACCGCTGTGATCGTGCTTCAGTAGAACCCAAACACACAAGCCAGCAGACCTGAGTCAAGTTGTATATGCTAATGAAGGCAGAAATGCACTGGAAGAAGCGTCAGATGCACGCACTTTCAGACGTGCCAAGTGCTTTCAATGGATGGGAAATCAAACCACATTGATGCTTCTGCTCTGAACTTAGTTCCCTTTTGGTTGTTTAAAACCTGTCTCCTGCAGTGGCGACAGTTTCAAAATAGGAGTTTGAATTGACATGCATCAATTATTGTTGGTAGTGTATTTGGGCCTATACATGAAAGTGCAATAAACTGACTTTCAAATACATTCTTGTCTCAGTTTCCAGGCTTTACATGATAAACCCCACTCATCTGGCACTTCAGGAAGGTTAAAACTAATGCTAAGAATTATTTGCAAATACAGTCTGACCCAGGTCTGATTTATGATGCATGTTTTTTTTTATCTACTGCTGCAATTTGGATCTGTCTCCAGGGGAATTGTTTGAAAGCTAAGGATTGGATTGAGTTTGTCCTCTTCGCAGCTGTGAAAATGACTGGTAACTAGTCAACTGAGTAGTGTTAGAGTCAATAGTTTTGTGTCAGAGTAACTTGATGCTAGCTGACTGTAAAACATTCAAGAAATAACTGTCTACACTGCTACTGCAGGATGGATGCAGGATAAATGCTTGAAGGACTTCTATAATAGATACCACTGTATTTGCACCATGTTCTAACTCCTCCTCCTCTAACACCTCCCTCCCTACCGACAATCTGTGTGTCTTAGGTGTGAGGCTGAATAGTCTGTTGGGGCGCAAGGGCTCCCTGGAGAAAATGAATAACTACTGGGATGTGGGCCAGTTCTTCACGGTTAGCATGCTGGCTAATGACATCCCCAAAGCTACGCAGGCGGCCGAGAAGCTCTTCA
>NW_027279086.1:0-70000 GCF_046629955.1 Centroberyx affinis | reverse complement strand
ACTTTGGCACCTCTAAGCGGCTGGCGGGAGTCAACCCCTGTACAGAGACTTTCACCGGTAACTATAGTTTACACTCTGATCTTGATAACATAAATGCCACTGGTGTACGGTAAAAGATTGTGCGCGAAAACATGAATTTTAACCTGTAACCTGCAGCTCCTATAATGCCTCCAATTGCAGAAAATGTTTCATAACACACATATTAGAATATAAATGGGCTTTGAGGAACTGTATGAGGTCCCAAGACAAATTATCAACATTGCATTATACACTATATCACCAATTTAAGCTTTATTATCCATCATCCAACAACCAACACTGTCTTACCACTACAGTAACAGCTTAAAGAAAATACACACTCTACCAGTTCAATTTCACAAAGTGCTGTGATACACACACAGCTAGTAATTCAACCCGAGCTCTATAAGCAGAGTCATAGTAACACTGTGATCTCAAACTAGCAGTGTAAATATCAAATGACCCTCAAAATGTCAAGCGCTACTATCAGCCTCTATGGAAACACTCATAAACACAGGTGCATGTACGAATATGTGCACGCACACACACACACACACACACACACACACACACACACACACACATACACATTCATGGCCATCTGGCCTGCTCCAGCAGCCAGCGAGGAGTGTAATTAGATTAGCTAATCAAGCAGAGGCAGAAGGGTGTTTACCTTTCATTAGCAGGTGTGTGTGTGTGTGTGTGTGTGTGTGTGTGTGTGTGTGTGTGTCACTGGAAGGGGAGGGAGAAGACAGAGTTACTTTAGCTCATGGTGTGTGTGTGTGTGTGTCCTTATCTCTTTTTCCTCTGCTACTTGCCTCTCTCTCTCTCTCCTCAGATTCCCCCTTTTATAGCTCTCTCTCACCCCACAGCCTCTTTGGCCTCTCTTTAGACCAGTATCAGTGTTTAGACCAGCATTTAGACCAGTGTTTAGACCAGTGTTTAGACCAGTGTTTAGACCAGTGTCTAAATTAGCCTGTTTCTACAACCTCTCAACTAGTTTTGGTGCTCAGCTACTGGAATTATTGAATGCTTGAAAATGTCAGATCACAAAATACTGAGACATCCAATAAGATATAATAAGCGTATTAAATGTAATTTTAATTAAAGTTTAAGTTTAATTAAGTTTGCTTTTTAACATTGATTTCCTCAATATTTGAGCAAATTCTACTGAGCTGACTCCTTGGGACACCATGTGCTTCACCACATCTGTTGAGAACCAGCCAAACTGTTATATTTTCATATCACAATTTTATTTTTCATTTCTGTTTAAGGTTAGGGTTTGGCATAAGGCTTTGAGTGAGGTTAAGGCTGAGGTTTCTGTTAGGTAAAAATTACAAGACAAGCTCCAGCTTTTGCAGTTTGTTTAGAAAGATTCAACTCTACATCTCTGTCTCAGTCCCTAAATTCAATCAAGCTTTATTGACACTGCGTATATAACCTGAACATTTATGGCCTCTCCTTATCTGGCATTGGTAATTGCTGTTCCAGGTAACTATCTGCCTTTCTCTCTGTGTAGGGACTCTGCAGTACATGGCTCCAGAAATCATTGATAAAGGCCCGCGGGGCTACGGTGCCCCTGCTGACATCTGGTCCCTGGGATGCACCATCATAGAGATGGCTACCGGGAAACCCCCCTTCCATGAGCTGGGGGAACCACAGGCGGCCATGTTTAAGGTTGGTATGTGTGTATGTGCATTTAAAGGATGGATGCTGAATAAACATACAGACTGAGTGCTGTTGATTCTTCCCAGTTTGTGCATCTGGAATCATATAAAATGTCACAACACATCACCCCATTTCTAACTTTATTTGTGTTGATCATATTAGCTTAAAGTTATCATTCTCCCATAGATTTACAGCGTTCTTTACAGTGTACAATGACTGTAATTATACCAAAATATGGCAGCTACACATGTAATTTAAAGCTAAGGTATAGAAAGAATGGAGGAAAGTGGACCTGTATGTTGATTTACAATGATATCTGAACTTTTTTAGGATAATTTTGCATCAGCAATTGTGAATTCATGTGCTATTGGATATATAAGAAAAGCAAATTTCCTACTTGGAAATTTCACATGGAACGCCCTCCAAATTTTGCTACCCGAGGTATGACGCAATGGTGACCTTTAACCTTTTTAACATAGGAAACATAGATGCTCCTTTACTGCAAGTTTGTAGTTAGCCAGACTAACCCAGCATTTGTTTGGATGAAGTTCGTCAAAGTAACTTGTTTAGCTGCGGGACGTCTGTGTTTGTTTGTTTACTGTTTGTCTTCCGGGTTTGATTTTCAAAACAGCACATGAATGCAACTTTGTTTTGTAGCTGACTTGGAAGTCCCGGATGTCTGACTTTCCCACCAGCGCAAGAAGTCCTTAAAGAATCTTTTCATGCCACAGTGCTTTTGTGTGTGTGTGTGTGTGTGTGTGTGTGTGTGTTACAGGTGGGAATGTTTAAGATCCACCCAGAAATCCCTGAGTCTCTGTCGGTGGAGGCGAAGTCGTTCATCCTGCGCTGCTTTGAGCCTGATCCTCACAAGAGAGCCACCGCCTCCGACCTGCTCAGAGACACATTCGTAAGACACAACACCAAGGGCAAGAAGAGCAAGATCGCCTTCAAACCATCAGGTTGCACACACACACACATACACACACACACACACACACACACACACACACACACACACACACGCATGTACACTCCCAAAATATGAAATGATGAAACGACTGCATTGTGCTGACTGTTTTTGTTTATTTTTTGCATGTTTTTGCTCGGGATTGTTTCAGTGTGGCAAGGTTGGTATCACAGAACCATACATACTGTTCAGATATGTTGGTTTTCTGTTCTGTTTGTGGTGGAATGAAGGTATTTGTCTATTGGAGGATTTTCTCAGTCTGTGGGAAAGACTGTGTGCCGTTAACTTCACAAGCCACATCATCTTCTGAGTTTCTTTAAAGGAATAGTTCACCCAAAAATGTAAATTTGGTGATAATCTACTCATGCCAGTTCAAAATCAGATGAGTGGGTTTTTTTTCATACAACTTACCAGGAGTTTGCCAGGCTCACTGCTGGAGAAGCTTTCTTCCAAACAATTGCAGTAAATGGAGGCCAGTCATTTAGGTTTCAAAAAGGACTAAAAATGTCCATAAATATCCTCCACACAGTCTAATTATGGATTATACTGCAGCTCTATGGGAGACATTTATGGACATTTGCTCTTTTTTAATTTTTGGGTGAACTATTCCTTTAATGTTTACATGTTGTTAACCAGAGCAACATATAATGAGTGAGCGGGTCCAGAATCAGGACAGGACACATGACTACTGATAAACTCATTGGCAAACCTCTGACCTTTAAGTAATGGAACTGTCTTTCTAACCATTAGACCATGATAGAGATTATATAAAACTCTGAGATCATCTGGCTTGTGAGGTTCATGTCTGGTTGACCTCAACCTATCTGTCATTTCATAAGCTTCGAATTATAATGCTCCATCTGAGCTGAGAGTAGTTTTGAGATAGAGGGGCTTTGCAGCTGCATCACAAATCTCCTATAGCAACCACATCTGGTGCCATCATGGAGGTCCAGTGGAGAACTGACACAAATAATGGCTAAATCCAAACAGATGGAGAGATACCTGAAAATAATTGTTTGAAGTAAAAAATAATAGTCTGATGAGGTAGAATTGTTTTCAAACTTTGACACAAGAAACTGTCCCGTATTTAGCCCTTGATCCCCTGACCCTTGCCCTCTGGTTGTAGTGCTACATTATTTGAAGAACTAATTTTTGACCATAATGTCAGATGGAGCCTTATAATTCCACAGTTACAGTTTGTGTTCCTGTGGTTCAGTGGACTCGACCCCTGTACCTCTGAGGCTGTGGGTTTGATTCTGGCTTATGACCTTTGAAATACTCTCTTCTTTCCTTTTTTCCTGCACTCTTTACTGTACAATAACCACTGTATATTATAAGAGTAGAAATAGTATTCACATATTCTAAAAGAATAATAATAAAATAACTTGTGTGTACACTCAGATTGAAAAAAAAAATTAGATGTCTACCATTTGAAAAAAGCAACCACTATTCTTACAAAGTTATTGATAACTCCAAATTAAAACAAATTGTAGCACTCTTTAAAGTTAGTAGCTATATGAAGTCCTTTGTGGACACTTTTACTGACTGGATCTATATTTAAGAGACATGAGTGATGAACTTCAGGTAATGATTTTTCTTCCAAAATGGATATATAACATTTTGTAATACAACTCTTATTTTTTTGAAAGAATTCAACATACAACAAAATGAAAATCTGTTTCTCATTATATGGCTCAAGCAATGGTTATTTTTTTCCTAAAACGGATTCATAACATTTTGTAAATGGATTCTTCGCTTGCTTGTGTGTGTGTGTTTTCTGTGTGTGTGTGTGTGTGTGTGTGTGTGTTTTCTGTCTGTGTGTGTGTTTTCTGTCTGTGTGTGTGTGTGTGCTGACCAGACTACATCCGCAGTGTGTCCCTGCCGGTGCAGCTGCAGTGTGAGGCCACTGGCAGCAGCAGCAGCGAACACGGCTCCGTCAGCCCAGACTGCGACTCCAAACACGACGTTTTCTTCCAGAAGAAGAAACTCTCTGGCTCCGAGAACCTGCTCAAACCCCCCAACTCCAACTACCTGAGGTGTGTGTGTGTGTATGTGTATGTGTGTGTGAGTCTACACACAAGTTATTTTTAGATGTCACGTGTGAAATATCCAGGAGCTGCTTTGTCTCAGTTGCTGCTGATTTGCTGAATTTGCACATAAAAAAGACTTTGCAAACACGGCACTTTGTCTGCTGATTTTGCACATCAGCTCCTTTTGCTGTACGATGCCTTTACTGATCCCGTCACTGATACATAATAAACCTTCATTTAACCAGGGAAGTCCAGGGTTCAGTAGAAACAGAATATTTATAACAGTGTATTCTACATGCAAACAAAATGTAGCTTTATTACATCATGTTAATAAAAATAATGGATTCTTATTTCAGATACTTGTAAATTGAAAACTTAGAGGATTCCCAGGATCTCTGGGAATATTTTTTAAAGTGAAAGCTAGAAACCCAGAAGGCCATTTAAATAGTGGCAGCTGTTTTACGTTTTTATAAAATGTGGTACAGAAAAAATCTGTGTTTGTATTCAAACCTGAAATACATTTCCTGAACTTTGTAATTTCGCACTTTTTCTCATGTACCTCAAATATGGAAAAGTAATCTGAATACATTACTGAGTTTGGATAATCCCTTGTATTACGTTACTGATTTTGATGAGGTAACTGGTAACTGTAATGGAATAAATTTTTAAAGTAACCTACTCAACCCTCGGCAAGCCTATTAAGAAAGTGCAATGTCATGTTTTGGTGGATATATGTGTATTTGAATGTGTATTTTCATTGTTTTTGTCCCTGGGCTGCTGCAAACAAAATCCTGGTGGGACAATAAAGATAAAGTGAATATGTGGATGTGAATGAATGTGTGTGCATGTGTGTACATATGTGGGTGTGTGTGTGTGTATGTGTGTACGTGTGTACGTGTGTGTGTGTGAGTGGCAGGTGGCCTTGCTGTTCTCACAGTGCGCTCCAGTGCTTTTTACAACATTGTTATAATGAGGTCTGATAATTTTTACAAGCTTCGGTTGGCGGGTGAGCAGACACACGCACCAGTACGTGCACGTGCACAGACACACACACGTGCACACAAACAAACGGGCACAGGCAGCATACGTGCACGCCCGTCCGCTCTCACACACACTCTCTCCCCACTTTCTTGGGCACACACAGTAGCCAGGAGAGGCTTGTATCTGTAAACAGACCGGCCTGCGTATCGTGCTGTTGTAAATCAGTGGTGTGTTCCATGGCTTCTTTTATATTCCTCTGGATTCATTGCGTGTGTGTGTGTGTGTGTGTGTGTGCGTGTGTGTGCCGCAGTGTTCCTGATGAGGGTTCGGTGTCGGAGGACCGCAGTGCGCCCCCCTCCCCCGAGGACCGAGACGGCGGTCTGTTCCTGCTGAAGAAGGACAGCGAGAGACGGGCCATCCTGTACAAGGTCCTCAATGAAGACCAGGACAAGGTCATCTCCAACGTCATGGAGAACCACATCCAGGTGTGTGTGTGTGTGTGTGTGTGTGTGTGTGTGTGTGAGAAGAAGAAGTGGCAGAGTGTGAGATAAAGAAGTGATTCCCTGCAGTGACATGACTAGTCCCAACATCCAAGTTTGGATTCCCAAAACCTTCTTAGGAAAAAAATTTTAAGTGCTATTTTTTTCATAAATTTAGTCTTAAGAAAAAAGAAAAAAAGGAAAGTTGATCGTTCTTTAGTATTTTCTTAACTTCATTTTTAGAGTTTACCCATCTTTTTAGGCTGACATAAATCTGTACCACATAAATTCATAAGATGCATGATAGTAAGTAGTATCAAACTGGTTTAAGCTGTATGTGGATAGGGTCTTTTAAGGGGGGGAAACATACAGTGACGATCTTCTGAAAATATTATTGACTTTGTTAATATTGGTGGTTGTTATTAGAGGTCATAGTTCACCCACCTGTTGCTTTACCACTACATCACTGTTGTCTTTGTATTTGTGTGCTATGTATCTTGACTGCCTGTGTGTGTGCGCGTGATTGCATGTGTATGTGCGTGCTTGTGTGTGTGTGTGTGTGTGTGTGTGTGTGTGTGTGTGTGTGTGTGTGTGTGTGTGTGTGTGTGTGTGTGTGTGTGCGTGTGTGCGCAGGGCAGTGAGGAGCTCCAGCTGTCGGTCGACCACATCAAGCAGATCATCTGCATCCTGCGAGACTTCATCCATTCCCCAGAGAGACGCGTCATGGCCACCACCATCTCCAAGCTCAAGCTGGACCTGGACTTCGACTCCACCTCCATCAACCAGATACAGCTGGTGCTCTTCGGGTTCCAGGACTCAGTCAGTGCACACACACACACACACACACACACACACACACACAGTCACACACACACACAACACGTAACAAGACATCGCTCTTAGTGCAAACAATTAGTCATTGGTAATTAGTCACTAATGTAGCAGCATTGGCATAGTTGGTAGTGGCTTTGTACAGATGTGCAAAATCCAAGGTTGATAAATATTAAAAGATGCATAAATGACAACTAGGCTGATAGAAAGCCTGAATAGCTGATACCAGTGTCTAGAATTAAAAACACGGCTGTTAAAGTTCACTCCTTTTCTTATATTGAGAGAATTAATTAGCTTGATTGGAGGTGCTTGTTCAATATTGTTTAGACTCATGAGGGGAGGCTTTAGTCTAGGCACAGATACACAGACTGAAAATAAACAGAGATATATACATGTGCAGCAAATTTTCCACTGTTAATAAGTGTTGATTTGTCAGTGGCAGTTATTTTGAGCTGACAAGTGTTGATTGGAGTGCTTATCCCCTCATAGAGCTGATATGGCTCTGGGACGGCTGTTCAAAACGATCTAAAGTGTTAAATTAACTCTAATGGGTATGGACTTACAGAAACACTGACATACTGTTGAGCTTTACACACTTGGATTAACTTTTCTGCACATGCATACAGTGTGATACCAAGTCGATGTGTGTGTTTCTGTGCCTTTGTGTGTGTGATGCTCTCAGGTGAACAAGGTCCTGAGGAACCATCACATTAAACCCCACTGGATGTTTGCAATGGATAACATCATCAGGCGAGCGGTTCAGGCTGCGGTCACCATCCTCATACCAGGTGGGCGAGTTTGAGCTTTTATCCCCATCTAGTGGACACACACACACACACACACACACACACACACTCCAAGTGAAAATTAGAACTGTATGAATATTCATGCAGTGTCATGACTGTGTTTTGCATAAAAGCAAGTGTTGTGGGGAATACTTAAATTCAAACTGGTGACACAAAGGACTATAACCAAATGAAATATTTAATACGTGTCTCATACAAATGCATGATTGTGTCCCATGACCTTAAACTTTCACCCACCAGAGCTCAAGACCCATTTCGGCCCGGCGTCGGAGAGCGAGGGAGCGGAGAAGGAGGACGAGGTGGACGAGGAGGAGGCCGAGTTCTGCCCCGTCTTGGCTCCTCCCACTGACGAATCCGGGGCGACCCCTGACCCCGCCGCCTCCGGGGCGAGCACGCTCAGCTCCACCCACTCCCAGGAGCCTCAGCGCTCACACCACCCGCTGGGAGCACAGCTGGGACGGCTCAAGCAGGAGACCAACCGGTACACACACACACACACACACACACACTCTTCATGAGGACCATTCATTGACTGACATTGACTGACATTCATTCCCTATCCCCTAACCCTAACCCTGACCCTTAGCACTAACCTGCCTAACCTTATCCTTCACCCTAACCTTAACCTAATCATAGGCAGATTATGAGACTAGGGCCCCTGGGCACAGATAGATACTAATTGCCTACTGATTGCCCTCACGTTTGTGTGTGTCTGCCACGCGCCCCCATTAAAGTGAATGGATTTGAGTGCACAAAAGACGGCATGTGACCCGGCCCCTTATAGGAGAGAAAGTAAATTCTAACAATTATAAAGGAATTACAAGGTGCAAACACATATTATTCTGGGCCTAAAAAAAACATATTTTAAAGTGCAAAATGCCTCTGATTGCCCACTGACTTGGTATGAGTCAGTGACAGATCAGGAGTGGAAAACAACATTTTAGGGTCTTCATAAACCATGACTTTACATTACGAGGCCTTTGGACAGTAATGCAGAGCTCTACTGCTAAAGCGCTAGATATAAAATGAGGGGAACACTCACTGTGACAGAGCCATGTTGACACCTTGAAACAAATGTTTAGGTTATTATGGGGGAATTTTGGGGCTTTGGTAAATAAATAATTGACAAAGCCCTTCGACTGTGGGGCAGTAAATGTAAAGTTAGTGACAGCATCATCATGTATCAGGCTCTGGCTCTGGGGCCCCCTGAGCTCTGGGGCCCCTGGGCCTGTGCCCGGTTGGCCCGTTCAGTAATCCATCCATGAACCTGAATCCTAATTCTAACCCTAACCCTAAACCCAAGTCCTAACCCTATAACAGCCCCTTGAAGAAGTGACGGCCGGCCAAAATGACCTCATTTTGCAAAAATGTCCTCACTCAAATTGGTTCTCACATAGATAGAAGTACAGCAACACCCACACACGCACGCACACACACACACACACACACACACACACACACACACACACACACACACACAAACTGTAACAGTCACAAATATGCCTACTATGCTTTTGGAACATTGTTTGGTCGCAGTAACAGATTAAGTCACTGGGTGGCGCTCTTTGTTTTTACTGAGACTGAGTTACAGCAACAGGCTGAGTACTACTCCCAGTCTGTCTCCCGACTTGTAGCTTGTCTCTTCAGTAACGGTTTGGTATGTGTTATCAATATATCAATCTACATGTATGTTGAGAGATTATAGTGCCGTAGAGACCAGGCATTGTATGGTTGGCAAGTATAGGTGAATAAAGTGGTACATGTGTGAAATCCCAATAGTGACGTCATCTGGCTCTGTCATGCTATCCAGGAGCAGCCTACTTCCCTAAAGCTAATGTAAGCTAAGACACGACCAAGCACGTTACAACACACACACACACACACACACACAGGCACCTTTGAAAAATTACTTCTGGGAATACTTTTAAAGTGAAAGCGAGAAATTCAGAAGGCCATTTAAATAATGGCAGGTGCGTAATGTGGCTCAAAAGAAAATTTGTGTTTGTTTTTTCTTATCTGTACCTTCATACCTCAAATATGGCAAAGTAAACTGAAAGTAATCAGAAAACAGTACTGAGCTTGGATAATCCAAAAAACAAAACAAAAAAACACAATAAAGAACAAAGTTAAAACCTCAAAAAAGTAAAGTTGTATTACATAACAAAACGCATTTCAGAGGTTTTTATTAATTTTTTCTTTATTTCAGTTTTTTTTAATACATAGACTAAGACTAAGGGTGCCAAGCTGCCAAATGGCACCTGACTTGCTTTTTGAAGCATATCCTTTGCTGAAGTGACGTGAGAGGAAAGAGTTCCATTCAAACATTTCAACAGATCTCCTCCCACACACACCCACACACACACCCACACACACACATACAAAATTGCTGCACGCATTCTGGCGTAGTACTACACACAGGCATGCAATGATTAAATTCCACCAAGTATCTCTCTCTCATGCAAAGAAAGGACATTCTTAATAACCTGTGGGAGGAAGGAGACAGAGAATTTACACATGCACACACACACGCACACACACACACACACACACACACACATGCAGACACGCCTACCAAGAATGCAATGTGTAACAGGTGTTGCTGGTGCTGTGCTGCCCCCTGCAGGCTGCTGGAGGAGCTGCTGCATAAGGAGAAGGAGTACCAGCAGGTCCTGAAGACAACGCTGCAGCAGAGAACACATGACCTGGAGCTGGCCAGGGTCCGACACAGACCAGCAGGTGAAAGAAAGGAAGAAAGAAAGAAAGAAAGAAAAAAGAAAGAAAGAAAGGAAGAAAGGAAGGAAGGAAGAAAGAAAGAAAGAAAGAAATACCTTTCTGTGTCTGTATTGTCTGTCTCACTCACTCTCTCTCTCTCTTTTTTTGCCAGACGTTTCACCTCCGTCCATCTTCCAAATCTCAGCTGACCACGAGCCTGACAAGCAGCTCACTGATTGGCTGAAAGACCAGGGGGTGGACCCTGACACTATAGACAAGGTTGGGCGTCTTGTTGTCTGATGGTGGCGGGAAATGGGTGTCTATAACTTGCCTTTAAAATTAGATTTCGTTTACTTTTCTTTTACTTATTTATTACTTTTATAGTTGAAGTGTGGTTGTAAAGTGATGGCTTATAGGCGTTCTGTGTGTTTCTGTGTATCCTAGTTTGTGCTGGAGGAATACACGCTGAATGACGTTCTCAGTGACGTCACCAAAGACGATCTCCACTATCTACGTCTACGGTATCTACTCTCTCAAACTATGACTGAAAGGAAGAACGAATGAAGCTACTCTTGGAAGCCGATGGGTGTTCTTAAAAAAAAATCTTTATGTTTTGGCAGAAAACCTTGATCAGGGTTATTATTCTTAGATGTACAGTAAGGTATTGATTCATTATTTGTAGTAGGTTTAAAGCTCCATTGTTGACTCCTAGACATTGACCTTTGTCATGTGTCCTGTTTTCTGATTGGTCTAACGCGGTGTTCACATGGGAAGCAGTCTGTACACATTTCATTGGCTGATAAAGTCTGTTAGCGGATGAAGTTCAACTAGTTTCAGCTTACTTGATGGTACAGTTTGCAATATTTACATGCACTCTGTCAATCCATGTCATCCGTCAATGCATAAGTCTTACTGAAATACATATTGTCTGTATTTGGATTAGCGCAAATACTCATGGGAACGCCGCCTAAGTTCACTAAGGTGCCTATTTTGACTGAAGTGACCATCTCAATTTCCAGACTCACAGGCTCGTGGACTTTGTGGTCTACAAGGGCTTCTGGCTGTCTTGTCTGCATAATCAGCAAGTGCTTAAAGGCTCTGATGTGAAAGTTTGGTGCCTTCCATGCAGACATGCAAATCTACAGACTTTTTAGTGTGAACTGCCCATAATTCATAGGGTCAGTGGCGCCACAAAATTAGGACACTGCATGGGGAAGTGTCCAAAAAATGCAAACACACCAAACAACAAATGATCAAATCAAGCATGTCAAGTGTTAGCAAGAACAACTTTATGTAAATATTTCTCTTGCTAGTATAGTGTGTTATTGCACTTGTGTATACAGTTGTTTGTATCTTCAGACAAATACATCTGATTTCCACAGATGGTCAAGTACATGTGGGTTTTCCATGTCAGACAGATGCCTCACTGTATCCAAGGCAACGTGTGATGTCAAGAAGCTCGTTTTTCCTTTTGCTACCATTTCAGGCCTTCACACGTTCTCACACTTGCGCACTACGCTGAGTCTGCCAGATTCAGTGACATTTCCTCTTTGTCATATAACCCTGATGAAGGCTTTCTGCCACAATATGTTGTCAGAAAGCCTGTCTTTACTGGTTTTTCTGAACCAATAAAGACATTTTCTTCATTATCCATCGGCCTCCAAGAGCAGCTGAAATTGCTTTTCCTTTCTGCCTGTTTCTAGTGATGTTACGTTTTGTTTTTTTTCTTTCACAAAATACAGTATAAGACTCCATCATACATCAAACCAGCATGGTAACTCTTTCTCCCCTCAGAGGCGGGGTGCTCTGCCGCATCTGGCGGGCGATCCAGCGGCACCGAGAGCGAGAGAGGCTGAGGAGTGACGAATGCACGGAGGAGGCATGATGGGATAGCTGGACTACAACCCTGGAGGACTCACTTTTGCAGAAACACGCACACACCACACACTACAAGCCGGCTATGTCTTCTCTCTCTCTCTAACTCTCTCTCTCTCTCTCAGCACAGACGAGACACGGTGTGAACATGAGAGTGTTACAGTGCCTTTTCATGTTGTAGTCTCTGCATGTACAGGATTGACTGAATCTGTGTCCGACTGTGAGTGTCTATACAGACCAGACCAAAGCGCTTTAGTGCAGGCACTATGTATCTGTATGTGTGTTTACATGTGAGTGTGTGTGCTATGTGTTTGTGCCTGTGGACTGTCAACATGACATGTGCCTCCACAACTTATACAATGATGAAAGTATCCTAGTATACACTGCAGGGTCAGGGCCATTCATTAATTGAACTGAGAACACATGGTAAATTCCAGTTCAATTCCTAGAATTGAACTGGAATTGGAATTGGAATTGGACTTGGAATGTCACCCAGCTCTAAGGAAACAGAATGTGAATTGAATTGGAATGACAGAAAACACAATTGAATTCCATGAAATTCAATGAAATTCCACTTCTAAGAGAGTTTGTCTTGACTTGCCAAACATTATAAATCAAACATTATGAATCAAATAGAACACAGTTAAACAACAAATCACCATCAAATATATTCAATCATAATGTATGTGTTACAATTACATGTCGTGCATCAAATACCACATGAAAGGAACTATTACTATCATAAAAAAACATGGAATTTCACAGAATTAAAAACAAAAAATCTAGCTAAGAAATTAAATTCTACTTTGTGAAATTTCAGTTCTATTCCAATTCTGTTTCCTGTAGGTTTTTTCAAATTGAATTCCTTCATACCCGTTTTAATACTTACATACTTAGTTTCTTACAAACTTGCCTATGGTGTTTGGGTCCGTCCCTCTGGTCTTTCAGCCAATTGGTGAAAGTCTGAAGCCATTTCGGTGTGAGGTAGAATACTTTCATCATTTAATGGATAATTATTCCAAAGCTGTGCACAGGGAATCCACAACTTAAGGTATCGATGACTGATCATTTATTTAAAATCGGGGAATGTGAGCTAAATGCCTAAAATGTATAAAATAAAACAATACAGCCAACACACTGACCACTGCCCTGTATAGGAGATAATTCATTGAAACACACACACCGGATTGAAGATTGCCACCACGTCACTGCCAGTTTTTTTGTATGCATGTTATTTATTAGGTGTGTTAGGTTTCCTTTATGTTCTATATGTTGTAACCTTTCATGTGTCTTCTGTCTGTATATCTATTTTAAATGCTTTTTTTATTCCGACTATTATCTGTATGTGCTTGTCTGTGTCATGGTTTCTTGCGTTGCTTTAAAACTGCAATAAAGCATCTATTGAATTTGTTGCCCGCTCTGCTTCTATGCTAACTATTGTCACTGGCTTATATCCTGGTTAAGAAGTAGCTGGTAATGTCATCAGGGACAAAACTGGGGAGACATGGATGCTTCTTCAGACATGATATCCAAACAGCTGTTCTTGATCATGAGAGTACAAACACAGTTTCTTGCCCCATAAAATGTATTTATAGCAAGGCCACTGCAGTCGTAATAATTGGTGAGTTATCTTTATGTACAATTTCTAATTAAGTGAAAAATGACTTATTCACCTTGTTGGGTAATATCCCATGTCCTAGTGTCCATCTATTTCACAAAACATGCCAAAAAATGTATCAAAAAAATATTTTCTTGTATTTTTATATCAAAACCCTATTACTTTTCCCTCCTGGAAAAGTATATGTTTAGTGATTGCAGCATCACGTACCAATGGGCATACATAAAGCACACCCAGTTCCTCTGGTCCACCCTCGCCCCTTTTTTGAACAACCCCACCCCACCCAATGGTGGGGTGTCCTCACCCAAGTCTGTTTCTACCGGAAATACGTCAATTTACGTAAGCAAGACACTCCTCTCCTTTTCATTTTCAGCCAGAAAACCTGTTGATACCTGTGTAACCTGCGTAACATCCCCTTAACTGTCACAGCTTGTTAAAGAACTGTCATTATCGGCCCTTTTTCTTTTTCTTTGTGTATGTATTTTGTTTGTGTGTGTGTGTGTTTATGTATGTGTGTGTGTGTGCATGTGTGTGTGTGTGTGTGTACATGCCCCACAGTTGTACATGTTAATGACAGAATAAATGGTCAAGCATTGACCATACTGAGCAAAAACACTTTAATTTCAGCAGAAAGGAGAGAACTCTGGAAAACATGTCAACAATCCATTAGTCACCATTCAGTGAATCGCTAACTGCAATCTTTTCTATTCATAAACAAAAAAACAACAAAGTACAGATAAACTAACAATCAAAATGAAATTTAAAATTCAAACATTTTAATGTTGCATAACATTTAGGCCTATATAAGCAATAGAAACACACAGATTTAGCACAGAGGAGGTTAAAATTGTAAGATAGCCCTTCACCAGAGATGGACAGGGATGCTTTTGTATCTAAAGCCAGAGATACAGAAACCTGCTCGATAACTATCTCATTACTGCAAGACACTCACCATCCCCTACAGCTGCAACCTCACATCATGCCATACTGCCTGAATGCACATAATAATGATTGAAAGCTGAATATATAATGAGTGATACGTTCCATTATATGTCATTCTCTGTCTCCTTGCGCTGAATTTGAGATCCTGTTGTCCATGTACCAGTTCGTATATCAGTTCTTGATATGTATCTGCATCAATGTCACCAAGCCAGATTCCAATTGCACTTGGCAAATTGCCAACGTTGCCTCAAGCTAATGAGACCTGACCGACAAGACTGCAGGTATGTCATATTACAGCCAAGACTTGTAAATTGTGGTCAGAATTGGTGTTAAGGGACATTTTGAACTTAAATGATATTCGGGGAGGGAAATTCAACATGGAAGAGCAAGTACAGTCCAGTTATGTCCTACTGTTGATTACAGCACAGTCTCATAACATTTTGTGAAATGAGCAGACTACGCGTTGTGGACACCAATTATGTGGAAATTACTTCCCTCCACCACGAATTGGATTAGGCTATGTGATAATTGCATGAGTTGGATACACCATTTTCACCTGTTTGTCACGTGAAAAGGTTAGCTAACAGTTCAGTTTGGGTGAAGGCGAGGGTTAGGTTTAGGTTAACTAAAACAATTTGGTTAAGGCTAGGGAAAGGCTTTGGTCATGGTTAAATTCACTAATTAATTTACCTTTAACTAAAAATTAAAACTTCACTCACAGTAGAAATCTTCTTGGAATGAGTTGGGAATCGAAGCCGGGTTGTCGGGAGTTGAAGGCAAATGTTTACGCCCATCCACCACCCCGAGCTTCACACCCTGTCCACCCCTCCACATTTTAAGGTAATAAATTGGCCCATTATAGCTACTGGAATCTAGCCTATAGGTAGCTAGCTAGGAGCTAATTAGCTAGTAAGCTAAATTACATGCTAAATTCAAGCAGTTGTTGTAGTTGTTATCCCCAATATTTAGGGTGACCACATTTTCAAACCCCCAAACCGGGACCCTTAAGTGTACCGCACGTTCATGCACACGCACATGTATGCGCTTATGCACGCACCATAGGTGTTTTCATCAGGATGGGGGACAATTATTTCAGTGCTTAGCACACCTAGTGATGCACCTTTCAACACCATGGACAGCGCCTCAGCAAACAAAAAATGATGTTTTGTCTCCAAAAATCTTTCTGGAGGTCTTAAGAAAAGACCGACTTTCTTTTCGGCATGGCAGCTAAACGTTAGCGTACTGACAGATTCTGTCAGACAGAGCCACAAGCGTCATAGGCTAGCAACAGCCTTGACAACGACACATTGATTGATTGACACACATACAGACAAATCAGTGTTGAATCCAGATGCGTGGTGCATTGTTGATGTTTTTTGATTGGGTTAGGTAATAATGAGCGGGACAGAACATGATAAATGTCTATGTAAGCGCTGAAAACAAGTGTAATACTATTATTATTATTTTAATTGTGGTGTAAACCGGGACATTTTAGTTTTTTACAGATATTTGTCGGGACTCGGGACACCCATCTTGAAACTGGGACAATCCCAGACAAACCGGGACGTCTGGTCACCGTACCAATACTGCTAGCTAATTTTATAACTGTTGAGTCTGTCTTAAGTCCTCACTTATTAGTTGAAGTATAGTTTTATGAGTATGACAATGGGTAGAGTTTCCCACCCCGGGTGGGATGTAAATTCAATATGGCCACCGTGGGAATAAGGTCAGTGACTCAATGACAAGGTCAGTGACATCAAACGGTCTGATTTAAAACAGAGGATGATTCTCCATAGGATAGTATGTAATTAAAGGATAAGTATCCATAGTGCATTCATTTTAGACATTGTGTTGGTTAGAAGAGAAAAATACTGTTGTACAGTTAGAGAGGATGACTCTCACTAGTAACAGAAGACAAAAGTTACAGTAAGAGGTGATGGTTGTCCATAGTAAAATATTGTGTGTAGAGTCTCAGATCTTGGTCTTCCTCCTGTGTGGGTTGGGTTTCTTTCCTCCCTTATGAGGTTTTCTTGTGCTGCAGAGTGGAAACACAGAACTGGTGAGCCTGCATTACTGTGGAGTGACAGCATGTGTTAGCGGCCTGGAGGAGTTGAACGTGGGTTATGGTTTCGGTTATGGCTCTGTCTGTCTGTCTGTCTGTCTGTTAGCAGAATATCTCAAAAATGTATTGAGGCATTTGCATGAAACACGGAAACTGGAAAGGTTGGTCATGGCATGAAGGAAGAACTGATTCATTTTTCATACTGATTAGCCAAACGGGGGCGTGGTGGTGGCCGTGGGTTCTCACTATAAGGCATATCATTTGTGAACAGATTCACACAAAACAAAACTTTGTGCACCTATCAACTGACAAGAAGAGGCAAACCCTATCCAATCAAACAACATGTGGAGAGAGCTCATTTCAGGTTTAGACATATGACAGTTTTTCCAAAACTTTGCAGTAGACAGGCAGCCCTAATGGCCTCTGAACAGATATAGTGCTGATTGGACACATGGTGTTGTGATAATCGGCTAGAATTTGAACAGGTAGATCTCATGTCCCATTTCAGGTCCAGTCATGAAAATGTGTGCATCTCCTACTGTGAAACAAGTTGGTAATGGGGCATGTCATGTTTGTCAGTGATATTGAGATGATGTATGTACAGTATGTAGCCTATATGCTATATAGTTTCAAAGTAGAAACAATAGCTTATAAAAATGCTTTTTACTTTGTAGAGTAGCCACATTGGGTCTCTGTGTTTCTTTTATTCTGTGTTTGTGTACATGTGTGTGTATGATGAGTAGGTATGTATATGTATGTGTGTGTGTGCATGTACCCAGTTAACCAAACTATGTAGCCACAATGTTGTGCAACGTAATGCATCGTACAATGTAATCACACAACCAAATTTACATTGTGCCAATGTTACAATTTAGGTTCACAACCAGAAAAGTGAATTCTAGGATAAATCACTATGATATAACTTGGTGACATTGTCAGCCTAAGAGGGGACAGCTTTGTATGTCAGTATATTCAAATATTATATTTGTTATTCAATTATTCAAAGTTCATAATTTGCAGTTATCCTGAACAGCCTAGCCTATATGTCAGCAGATGGTAATTTGACCAACTGGTAACGTTAGGTATTGACTATTGGAGCACGTAATTACAACGTTGGTAAGTCTGAAACTGGGAGTGCAGGTAATAAAACTGACACCAGAAGATGTAGTCACAACATTGTCAGTTGGTAAGTCATGAACTTACAAAGAAATCCCAATAGGTTATGTTTCCATTGCGTAATGTGTTAGTCGGGTATGTGCGTACGTGTGTGCATTTATGTGTGTATGTTTATGTGTCTGCGTGTGCACATTACCACAAAGTTCCAAGCAGCTTGCGCATTTTCTGGGGTGTCGGGTCCACACACACTTTGCGGCGTTTCCACTTTACCACACTGAAATATGAACAGACACGAGTCAAGGTCCTCAACCACAACCATACCACTCTGAACAGAGGAAACATGAGAGAGTCTGGAAAAAAAGAGGAAGAGACGCTGAAAAATTGGGAAAAGAAAAATTAATTAGAAAAGGTATGAGTCAAAAGAAATGGAAAACCAGGCTCATGGAGTCATATATCACAGAACAGACAGAGGATGAAAGAAAAGGACAAAGAGAAACAGAATCTTACACTGCGTTAATGCTGCACCCTTCGGTGATGCCCTGCAGTCGACACCTCACCGCTCCTCCTCTTTGTAACATAGTATGCACCGCACGGGCTTTGGAGAAGGCAGTACAACAACCATGCCCTACACACACATACGCGCGCACACACACACACACACACACACACACACACACACACACACACAGAATAGTTATCTGATAGGAAGATCTCTCTTGTTTAAAACTTGTGTGTGCTTGTATTTGTGCTTGCAATTGTGCCCCGTTGTGTGTTTCGGGGGAGACAAAACAGTAACTGAAAACTTGATCAAATTTGATCAAAATAAGTGCTGTTTGGTGAATTGGAATTACGCCTAAATGGGCAGTGGACGCTAATGATTCAGAAAAGTCTTTAAAGGGGCATTAAGCAATCTATGACCTCTTCTGGCGACCAGTTAGTCTGAATTGCATCCCGCCCACTCTTCAGATTTTATCAAGCGATTCAGAGAGTCCGGTGTTGCTCTAGTCAACAGCTTGTTCTCGCTCGAAACAATCGAGCCAATCAGCGCCTTTGTGGGCGGGACTAAACGTTGAACGGTTTTTCATTGCCGTTTTTTTCAGAATAGATTTGTTGTATCATCCCCTTAACCAACATATTGTTTTTGCAGTCAACCGACATTCTTGGTAAAGGCCGGATACGTCAGTCACTAGTGATTGGTTCGGGGGGAAATCAACCCCCACACACAGAAAACAGTTAACTAGGAGGCATTGTCAGGCTGAATATCAGGCTAGTGGCCAGTAGGAACTGCAACAACAATGATATAGAACGTATCTCTTCTTATAAAAGTCTCAGGTACTTTGTTGAAATATTTTTGATGTGAAAGGGGATGTGAGAAATAACCAAATAAAAAATAAGTTTCCAAAAAAAAAAAAAAAAAAAAGTCTCAGGTACAACCCCTCCCTCCCCTTGAGTAACAGTGGCCTGTAATTGATACAAACAATAAAGTCACATTTTCACAGTAAACACGACTAAGCTAGCTAATTAGAGCTAATTCTGTGTGTTGAGTAGGTAATTTATCCCAATGCAAAATACTGTAATAAAAATACTGCTTTCTCATTTGCTTTTTTGGTTTGAGAATGAGACCTTTTAGCCTTTGTAGCTGAAATGTCCTGCAATGCTGTTCACCCGCTGGTAGTGCTGTCCTGAAAATGAGTGTGTGTGTGTGCATGTGTGTGGGTGTGTGTTTGTGTGTGTGTGTGTGTGTGTGTGGGGGGGGGGGTCTCCCAGTAAGTAGGGGTTTTGGTTTGTAACAAAGTTCAAGGCGGAAAGAAGTGAGTTTTGCATTCCTGAAATCTCACATCAGCTGGTGAAGTAATCATTGAGCCATTGGCATTGATCAACAACTCTATCAACCCCCTGCAGATTTATCATTTTGTGCTATGGGACAGTAAAAATGAACAACAACAAATTGCCAAATTTCAGAATTCAGTTTGGCATGACAAGATAAGATTATAAAGATATAAGATAAAGAGACCAAGAGAATGTGATGAAGGGCCAGTTTACCCATTAACCTCGAAAGGATTCCTCTTTCCAAGATACAATGTGTTAATATCACAGTCAAAACTCCATTCTTCCGTATCAGTACTTAGTTTATCACTATACAGTAACCACAGACTTACCTGCTGGCTGAGCCATGCTGCTGGTGCTGGAGGCCATGACAGTCAGCCAAAGAAGAGCGAATAAAAAAGCAGAAAACAGCCTCATTTTACCGAAGACGAGAAGCGGGGGAGTCTGATAAAAACAGTGCAGGAACGAGTGAGTGTAGGAGAAGTGGTAGCGGAAGATTTTTGTTTTGGATACACTTGAGACTCACTGCTGGGAAAGAGATCTCCGAGGGAGGGCGTACCATTGCTTTTTGTTTGTGTGTGTGCGTGTGTGTGTGTGTGCGTGTGGCTGGTGCTCTCTGCTACTCAGTTACACTATAAACAAACAGCCGGGGCTTTCCGGTGATTTTGACACAGCACAGAAAGGCTGAGGGTTAGGGTTAGGGTTTTGTGTGCGTGGGCATCAGGGTATCAGAGGTAGAGAGAGCTGTAGCGGTTCATTGGGTCAACAAGGCATCTAATTAACACTTTTGTGTGTATGTATACCACAATTACAACAATTACAATTACAATTTCCCATTTGGCAGACGCTTTTATCCAAAGTGACGTACATATGAGATTTTAATACAACACAAGCAAGGTTCTAGTCGGGAGAGAACAACGAGAGTAAGTGCCATAAAGCTAAGTTCTGGTGCTACGAGGCAATGCATAGAGTGCACAGAGGCAGATACAAATTTTTTTTTTTGTTTTTTGTTTTTTTGTTACACAGTCCATCAGGTGAGAAGGTGTTCACTAAAGAGCTGAGTCTTTAGCCTTTTCTTAAAGATTGAGAGGGACTCTGCGGATCGAATGGAGTTTGGTAACTCGTTCCACCACCGAGGAACCACAGAAGAGAAGAGTCTGGCTAGAGACTTAGGGCCTTGTTGTGGTGGCAGCACCAGGCGCCGCTCCTTGGCAGAGCGTAGTGGGCGGGAGGGAGCATAGACCTGAATGAGGGAGTTCGGGTAGGTCGGCGCCGTTTTGGTTGCTGCTTTGTAGGCGAGCATCACTATACTGTATACTGTATCTGTTCTTTGTTCTCTCGCTCCTTTCTCTCTACCACAGGGTTCCCATGGGAGTCTGTCATGCCCAGAACAAAGTCGGATCATCCTTCGCCAACGCCTTCCCCTGCAGTCAACACCGCTCAGATACCATCACACTCCATGAAGATATCACACCTTTACCATCATAACCCTATTCTGTGTCATTTAACATCTTAAAACTATATTCGTTGATGGTGTGGTGGTCCTTGTGCTTGTTTTGGGCATGATGGGATAGGCGCGACATGCTTTTTAAAACAGTTGACTGTTTTAAAAAGCTATTAATTTTTGTTGACTGGACTCACCTCCGAAAGAGGGAACATGAAATCCAGCACTAGTGGTGAATGTGTTTTTGAGCTTATGACCGTTATGTTGATTTGCGGAATAAAACCCAGACAAAACTTGGAGGGATGGCGCATTTTGTCACTGTACACTGATTGGCCTGACGGGGGTGCTATAATCAAAGGTTAACACTTCAAAGTCCAATTTTGATGAAACTTGGAGGGATGCAACAGCTTGTTACTGATTGGCCGAAGGAGTGCCTGCATCATTCATGGGGGATGACATGCTCACAGATCCCTAACTGACAAGAATGAAGTCATCGCTTTATGTGCAGGCATGCTCCAAAACAGCCGTCCAAATATGTATGTGTATGTTTCAATATGTGTATGTATGTGCACATGTATGTTTCTGTATGTACACCGTTATGTGCTCTGCTGTGTATGTATGCATATGTGCTTGTGTGTGTGTGTGTGTGTGTGTGTCCATGGGTTTCTCCCTCATTTATCATCTCACACTTGCCCGCCCCTTAACAGCGAGCTAATCGTATTTTCTTTTGACCAAACAAACTTGAGATCAAAGTGCACTCTTCATTACACACTGTGAGTTTACAGCTAAGTAAATTTGAACGTCACTCTAGATTACTCTGAACTGGTTCTACGTCAGCGCGTTATCTGTGATTACTATCAAGATCAAAACAAAGAAAGCCTACCTGACAGAGCTGGGTCACTGATCTGGTATTTTCCTCGATGCTGTAGCAGGAAGGGAAGGAAGTAGATTTGTATTCTATTCCATCCAGTTCTGGTGCATTACAGTGTCTAGTAACTGAAACGTCACAAGTTTGATCCCAATGTGTCCATCAATATCTGTGTGCCACTGATGAAACAGAGTAAGTCTCTACCTGCTCACTCATTCGCTCTGGAAAAGAGAATCAGCCAAAAATGACTAAAAGTCTGAGGTGGCAAAAGAACCAAAATATCCTCAAGTAGAAGTACTGTTACTGTGCTGTAAGTTTTACTCAAGTAGAGGTAAAATTACTAGTGTAAAAATATACGTAAGTAGAAGTAAAAAGTAGCTAATTTAAAATATAGTTATTAGTTATCGAGTTGCTTTTTGCAAAGGCAAATACTGTTAAAAGTGATCTTTTCCATGCAATTCTAAAAAGCTTTTTAGAATTCAAACTAGATTCTTTCTTTGGAAAAAAAATCTAAATGAAGTAATGACATGTGATTTAAAATGTAGCAAATTACATTCAGTCAAAACATACTTAGAAGTAAATTACTGAATAAAAAAAATTTAAAAACACAAAAAGCTACTCAATTACAGTAATGAGAGTAATTGTAATTAGTTACTTCCACCCTTGCTAAAAATGTAAAATTCTCATCCTACATATAGATTTTTCTGTTGCTCTTGTCTGCGCTTAATCCCTAAATTCTCTTAATTTCTACTTTAAGAATGTTATATGCTACTTTGAAAGTTTTTGTGTTTTATGTGACCTATGGGAGCAACCCACCAAGTCAGATTCATAATTCACAATTAACAGATGACTGGTTAAAACAAATAACAGATGACCGGTTAAAACAAAGACAGAAAGTTAATGGCGGGTACGGTACTGCCGGACTTCAGTGCAGCTTTTGATCTTTTAGACCATGAGCTACTACTCGTCAAACTATCTGCATATGGATTCAAAACTTCAGCTATCAATTGGATGAAAAGTTATTTATCCAACAGACAACAGTGTGTTTTGTTTAATGGTACCCTGTCAAATATTAAATCACTACAATGCGGAATTCCCCAAGGCAGCTGTCTAGGACCTCTCCTATATTCCATATTTATAAATGATCTGCCATGTGTACTAAAAAATGCATGCATGGCTATTTACGCTGATGATACTACAATGTATGCATCTGCAGAAAATACCAAGGAGCTTAACAAAATGCTCCAAGAAGAGTTGGTGCTGGTTTCTGAATGGGTTTCTGAAAACAAGCTAAAGTTGAACATCTCAAAAACCAAGAGTCTGATATTCGGCTCCAGGCATGCTCTAAGGACAGATTAAAAGCTGTGCATCTCTTTGCAAGGGGTAGTGTGGGAAATTTAATTTACCTGAACTTGTTAAATGAATGAATACTCAGTATGATATTCTACATGTGAAGTTGTTAGTATCCATGAGGAATGTACGTGCATTTATTATAAATCATTATTGTTTTATCAGCATAACTAGCTCTGCAGAAAATAATGGTGTCTCCGGATGAAAAGAATGGGCAGCTTGCCCAATGCAGGCATGAGAGGTCATGATGAACTGCAAGGCTAACGAGTTAAGGGAGTAGACATCATTATTTTTGATAAATGATAGAAAGACCCAGGAAAGGTAAATAATGGTTTATTGACAAAGATGAAAAGTTTGGAGTAAGATCAGAAGGTGGGACATTTTAATTAGGCCCACAATGGGATGGGGCAACAGTGTGGCATAAAAGAAGATAAATGGACCAGCTCGGTTTATTGTACTCTGTGTGACTTTGCAGTAAACCTACGTATATCATATTGAACTCTACTGAATCTGTTTGATTATTTGATTACTGAGAAATTCAAAGTGTGGCAGAGGACCTGAAGACATTTTGGCCCAGCTGAAGGTTTTTCTCCCACAGTAGCTATTTAGCAGGTTAAAGAGGCCAAATTGTTGGGTGTCACACTTGAGGGAACACTTTCATGGTCAACTCACATTAATAATATGGTTGCCAAAATGAGTAGAGGCATCTCCATCATTAGAAGGAGTGCTTACTTTCTAACAGAGATAACAATTAAACAAGTAATACAATCTTTAGTCTTATCCATAGCTCCTGTATCACATTGCTAGCTTGCCTGGGAAGCTAAGCAGGTTTGGCTGTGGTCAGTCCTTGGATGGGAGACCACCTGGTGCTGGAAGTGGTGTTGGAGGACCAGTAGGAGGTGCTCTTCCCTCTGGTCTCATTAATAATATCCCCAATGCCCCAGGGCAGAGACAGGGACTCTGTCCTGTGAGTGAGCACCGTCCTTTGGATGAGACGTTAAACCGAGGTCCTGACTCTGTGGTCAATAAAGATCCCATCGGCACTCATCGCAAGAGTAGGGGTGTAACCCTGGTGCCCTGGCAAAATTCCCAAACAGGCCTTCCTTCCATCATGGCCACCTAATCATCCCTCGTTACCAAATTGGCTCTTTCAGTCCTCTACTCTCCACTGTGATAGCTGATGTGTGGTGAGCGTTCTGGCGCAAACTGGCTGCCGTGCATCACCCAGGTGGGTGCTACACATCGGTGGTGGATGAGTTGAGTCCCCCCCCCCCCCCCCCATATGTGAAGCGCTTTGAGTACCTAGAAAAGCGCTATATAAATGTAATCAATTAAAAATGTAATCAATTATTATCCCACCTCGATTACTGTCCAACAATCTGGTCAAGTGCTTCAAAACAAGAGCTTAATAAGATCCAGCTCACACAAAACAGAGCTGCCCGCCTTGCTCTTCACTGCTCAATGAGGGACAGTGTGGAAAGGATGCATGCCAGGCTGTCATGGATGAGGGTGGAAGAGAGACTGGCATGCAGCCTGGTCCAGTACATAAGAAACATTTGTGCCTTAAGAAAACCTACACACTTATATTCACAGCTAACACACACCAATGATAGACATTATTATGACACCAGACATGCCTTTATGGGACGCTTCAGGTTACCTTCACCTAAAACCAATGCTTTAAAGAAGACTGTAATGTATAGGGCTATGTCAAACTGGAACAAGCCACCACTACACTTAACCCAGATTACTAGTAAGACCCGTTTTAAAAAGAAATTAGAAAAGAAATAGCAATCATTCAGAAAGAAATCAGTTTAGGCTGCATATGATATTCTATATGTGAAGGCTGATTATATTTGTGGTGCTAACTGATATATACCTAGTTTACTTATTCTATTATTTATTTTAACTATGTTTAACCATTTGCTGTTGAGGTGACATTATGAATGTGAGATAACTATTTTTCTTTCTCTTATTTTTATTTTATTTTATTTTGTTGATATTGTGGATTGTCCATTATGTGATGTTTGAATCTCTTGTCTTATCTTTTGTGTGGACCCCAGGAAGAATAGTTGCTACTGCGGTAATAACTAATGGGGATCCTAAATAAATCAATAAAACAATAATACAAACATACGATAATGAGAGCCGTATAGTTGTTCACAAAGGATGAGGATATCGTCACTGTTAGGTGAAAAGTGAAAACCTTGTATCTCCAACATGTCAACTTTTCAGGAATTAAGAAAAACTTTTTTGTTTTCAGATTGACCAGCATGTATTTTTGAGTTTTTGAAAAAGTTTAATCCGCCCAAGAGGTCAAAGAATTTTCTCAACCCATAGAGGAACATGTAATCATTCAGCTGACGTGAAAATCAGCAGTTTCAGGTTTTATAGAGGTTTTCTCAGGACAACAGTGATAAGTTAGGTCATGCAAGGGCCTGTTTCACACACTCTGCTATGTAACGATCCCTCTGTTCTTGTGGTTTCATCATCGAGGAAATGCCTTCATAAACCAAACAAGCAGTTAATCCTAGCCAAGAACACACACGCACACACACACACACACACGCAACCTCATGTACCTGGACATTCCAGCCAGCTCCACCCCTCTTATCATCTGCTGCTATTTTTAGCACAGTCACTTTGTTACTATTTTTAGCCCTTCAAGGCCATGGTGTAATAATAGATTCACCTTATCACAAACTTTTAAAGTGCAGATAAGAAGATCAGTTTCCTGCATTAATGATCAGTGCAGAATTGAACTCTAGATTTTGGTCATAATAATAATTTAATAATAATCTGATTATAATCTGATTGTCTAAAGTCTGTACCTGTTCATAGTCTTCAACACTGTACATACAGTATAACAGGAATGAATAATGACATTGAAGAAGCCTCCACACAGTAGATACCACTACACAGTGAAAATAACAGTAATGCATTATTTTCCAGGTTCTACTTCCTAATATGAAAATTTATTGAACTTTGTAATAATTTACTAGTTATGTGTATATGGAAAATCCAGAGGTTTTGGAGTGCATGGAAGTATTTGCTTTTTATGTGGAACCTATAGGCTATACAAAGGCCTACAGGAAGAGGTTAGTTCTAGTTAGCCTGCTCCTAAACTGTGCTAATCCAACTGACCATATAGCAAAATACAGAGTCTGTAGTCTACAGTAGATACACACAAAATACACATAGGCAGGCAGCCCCCCCGGCCTTTTAGCAGCCTCATCAGCAATGAAATGGATTGGTTACTTTACATTACTGTAAGTCAGCCGGATGTGCATTTTCCACAGAAAACACCTATAAAGTGAAGCAAATTAAGAGTACTGATGCATTTCGCTATTTCACTTCAGAGTGAACTATCCAAAAGTACCAGGTAAGAAACATTACTTTTATAAATTGTTGCTACTATGTCACGTCTCAAACATTGAACCCGACACGTTTATTACGACAGTACAGCATAAGAGGCATTTTAATTGCCACGCATTAAGTAAAGTGTGTTATTTTATTCAATAGCAATTGTAGGCGCTTTCTCTCACTGAGTGGGAATGTTTGTTTTTATGAGTCAATATGGTGGCTTCTGCAGAACAGTGACATCACTGCAACTCATGAATATTGAGTAAAAAAGTATAGACATTAATCAATTAGGGAAATACTTGCCTCTATTTTAGAGAAAGGCATCAACTTTATACAACAGAGAAAATCACACCACTTCAGGAACTGGATTTTCATAATAGAAAAATAGTGAATTGGAGTGTCAGTTTACTGTTTGTACATGAAGAGTTTCTTGACGCTTCCCTTCCTGTACTGGTGAGTGAAGGCACAGTAACAAACAGTGTTCCTAGATAAGCAATGGCTACCTTGACTTTTCAAGATACTATTTTACTCAACAATACAGCCTCTGTTAGTTCGCCCGACCTTATCTTCATTCCTGTGACATTGCAATCTGTCAGGTTTATTTTGTCGTTTCCGCTCTGTTTCGCATGATGAAATTCCTCCTTGTTTGTGCTGAGGAAGTTGATGAATAACCTGAACGAGGAAGTAAAGAGAAAGAATTCACTCTCTCTGCTGGGAGAGCTTACCTCCCGGCACACGTGCACGTGCGCACTCACACACACACACACACACGTGCGCACGCACGCACACACACACACAAAGCAGCGAAATACAATTTAGAAATACAAGAAGACAGACACCCCCACACACACACTTTAAACCTGTAGAGCAGGGTTGCTGTATAATATTATCCACCCCATGAATGGGGTGGATAATATGGGACCAAACTGTAATTGAACACACACACGCGCATACTCACAGATACACACACACACACACACACACACACACACAACATACATTTTGCTTTCCCAGTTGAGCAACGTCAGCAGGTCGCCCTACCTTCCTCAGTTTACTGGCTCCTTGTCAATCACACATGGCATTACATAACCGGTCCTGCTGGGAAAACCCAGCTCCGTCCTACTTAAGGAATGGCCGCAGGCTGTCGCTGTCACACTTGCACACTTACTGCTCTCAGACTCACACTCCCTACAGCTTCACCTGCCACTTCACACAGACTCAGACCAGCGGAGCAATCGGACCAACTGTGGAACCATGGCGAGTTGCAAACTGTGTCTCCTGGCGGCTGTCTGCTCCCTCCTCATCCTCACCAGCTTCATCAGCAGCACACAGTCAGGTGAGTGCAGTGCAACATTCTGGTTCTCGCCAGCATTGATGTGCTGTTGTCATCCTTGTAAAATTTTGATGCATGGTTACCAAAGAGTGCACAGTCTGCTGGTGTTAGATTACATGATTACATGACTTACTTCGGTTACCTCTTGCTGCCACTTGGTGCTGCCAACATATGAAATTCCTCTGTGCAGCTATAAATGAAAAAGTCACTCTTTAAATTCATTCATTTCTTGCATTTTTTGTGATTGTGTGTGTGTGTGTGTGTGTGTGTTTACAGCAAGCTGCTGCGTGCGTTACTCAAGGCGTAGGCTGTCATGCAAACGGCTGAGAGGCTACACCCGCCAGAACATCAACGGTCCCTGTGACATCAATGCCGTTATGTGAGTTAACCCTCCAATCGCACCATTCATTACTGTGAATCCCATGTCATGTGCTCCCTTGTGAATATAATATCTGATAAATGTGTGGCGTGCACAGCAGGGCTGGGCGTGATTCACCTTCAATCAATTCACAATGTAAATTGAAACTGCAATTTATATATTTGTCAAACTTATTTGACAATATATAGACTGAGAATTTAGATAGCCTTTTTCATGAAAAAATTATTTTCAGCTTTTGAATTTTGAAGAAAATCCTCTTGCTGAATTGAATGAAGTGAAAGCAAATGTAACCCAACCCTGATTCAGAGAGGCTACACGTGAGAAAACTGCATAAGAAAAGTATAAGACTCAGTAACAACTTCACAATGGCCTCATTCGAGTACCCAGTGAAAATCTTTCTAATACATGATGTATTTACAAAGAAACACAGTGCAAGTGAGAAGGGTGCAAAGACAATGCACTAAAATAAGCTTAATGATTGCTTACTTGCTTGCGTTATCCTGGCATGTTAAAGTTTAAATTAAATTTTGCGCTTTAGCCCAACTGGTCAGCCAAAAAAATTAATCATTCAAGAGTGCTGCAAATCTTTATGTATGTATTTATTTTATTTTGTTTAGTTTGTACCATTTGCATTTGCGTACATTGTGTGGTCACACTGTTGTAAATACATTATGTAGCCTATTAGGGAAATTTCCACATTTCGCTATATTGTCATAACTACTATTTCCTTGCATGCTTTTGAAAATCTAACAACACTTTTTAAATAGAAAGTGGGTCTAGGAGAAGTTATGGAGGAAACAAAACAAAACACAAAACAAAACAGCCGTCAATTGGCAGCAGCTTGGCCTTTCTAGTGTTGATACACAAGTTAATATTCAGGTCATTGTAATATGAAGTGTTCCTGGAGTGTCACCAAGTGTATTCATGTGTCTCGTGTGTGTATTCATTCATTCTGTTTTCTGGGTCATGCAGCTTCCACCTTCGTGACAAGTTTGTGTGTGCCGATCCCTCCAAGGATTGGACTCAGAGAGTGATGAAGTGTTTGGAGTGAGTACAACCATCTTCCTGATTCATGTCCTGTGTGTTGTGTTTAAAGTATTTGTGTCTCTTTTGCATTTGTTTTATTGTACCTGTATCATGTAGTGGTGCCTAAAACAGCTTGTTGCACAGTTGTAATGCATGTTGTCTTTTCCTTATAGTGAAATGAAGGGGATAGCTCTGGCCTAAAGAGTGAAATCTCCTGGACTCTCTTGTGAAGTGGATATTTTTTTTACTATATCATCATAGACTCTACACTAGAGTATCAGTGTATCTGCAGAATATGGTACTTTCATGCACCTTCAGCGCTAAAAACCTGATTTGATTATAGAAAATGGAGTGGTATCATAATTACACTTAAATGCAAGTGTATTCAAATCATAATACTGGGGACTTTTATGTGATTTGTGTTCTATTTATTATTTATTATTTTTGGTCTGTTTTATAAACAGGAAGTGTAGTATTCTTAATACATGAGAACTGTAGCTACAGTGTATTGAACAAACAAATGAAAACATTGTTTTCAAAATGTACCACAAAGTATTTTTGTGTTGATGTTTACCGTCTCTTCCATGGAGAGATGGTGTATGAAACACTTTGTCCACAGAAGTGGAAGGTTCTAATTGTAACAGATACTAAATTTAATAAAACATGTTTTATTTAAGAATATGAGTGTCTCTTAATCAACAAGGATCTGATCAAATTCAAACTGTTATCGACCATATCTTTTACACCCTTCAATGTAACTGATGTAAATAATGATGAAATAAAAAAAACAATGCTTGAAAATAATACTTTTTTTTAATTACAAATAATTAAAAAACTCATTTTGTCATAAAGTTATATATGAATGATACCTAGTCACAAAGTTAACTAACTACTGTAGAATCATGCACATTACAGATTTCACCATACTACTGTGATAAATCAATATGATTAGAATTTGAGTTTGACTGCCAATATTGAAGGAGTTCAGCAAGAAATCAAGTTAAGCAATTTATGGAATATACAGTAAAGCAACATTACTGAGCCAAGAATATAAAATTGAAAAATGAGTATACCTTTTGGATAGCGTCCCTTCATCCCAAAGAAGAGAAAGCTCTCTTCAGCAGGACTCTGGCTGATAATGAGCAATGTGATTTAGCTACAATACAAAAAAAAAATCTATGTTTAAATAGTAGATTTATGAATGCATGCCAAACGAAACAATCAAAGTCAATCAGAGTCAAAATGTACAGTCTGGAAAGGGTTTTGAAAGCCAGAAATCTCAGCACCTGGCGATATAATCATCAATGAGTTGTATTGATCAAGAACCCAATCAACCCCTCTAGATATATTATGGTCATTCAGTGCTAAATGGGCAGTAAAACCCTAATTAAAGGACAATTCCAGTGTGATTTGAGTTTGGGCTCAGTTTTTTACATTTTCCCTCCCTTTAATGTTATCTATGACAGTTTTTACATGCAACATGCAAAGGCCAAGATTAAAGATATTTTACATTGTTTTTCCCAAACCTCTCAGGCTCATTCACTCCCATTCAATTCCAAATAGCATAGAAAACAACTCTGGAAACTTCTTATTCATTTTACTAAAGGTAATCCATCACTGTGAACAAGAGGCTGGCAATCACCTTTTGCAAAGTTGCATCAGAACGCAAATATCAGGCTATAAATTTTTACATTTTGAAAGAAGTTCTGTTCACCATTTCATATTAATGTGTCGAGAACACTACAACACTACAAGACCCTGGATGAGACAGGAGGGGGCGTCTTACTCACGTTTTCTGCTTGTAAACAAAGATATCAATTCCAGGTCATTATGTATCCGATTACTGTGTTTTTCTCTCCAAAATAAAACTTTCAACCAATAGCTAACATTCTCTGTGGTTACATAGGGGCCTGCCTTCTGTCAATCACAACCCATTCAAGCCAACAGACAAACCAGAAAAAAGACTCTTCCACCTGCTATAGTCTGTAAAACTAAATGGAAAATCAAGCTTGATTTGTGAGGAGGAGTCTGTCCCCAGCAGGATGGTCTGTGGTCTCCAGAGCCCGGCGAAGTTTCTCCCAGAAGACCCCGGTGTGCTGCTCGGCGCGGGGCCAGCTCAGGTAGGTCCGTCTCTTCAGCAGCTTCCTCATGCGGTAGTAGGGAGAGAGCTGCGAGGTGGAAATCTCCTCCAGAAACACCAGGATCAACACGTCCTTCTTCTCATCAAACAGACGGAAACTGGACAGAGATAGGAGAGGCAGAGGGCAACACCAGTTATCCCCATGGTATGAGTCACTGGCTAAGTTTACATGCAGAGAAAATTACCCAAATACTCAAGTAACACACCTGGGCCGTTTTTAAGTCGTTTTCATTGTTTTTGGCGTGCTCCCCTGAGTGCTCCTCATCTGGGCAATCACTAATTTTCTCTTGTCCCATTTTTATTTTCAACAACATAATCCCCTTTTTTACTTCAGGTTAGCTGGCAATTGCTAATTAGATAGTTGCATAGCAAGGAGAATGACGTAACGCTCCTTGTACCATTTGAGCTCTTGCTCTCTCTGTTACTAGCAATGCTCACACCTGCGCTTTGTGCTGGAGGCTGATGAGCAGGAGAAAAAAGTGTCCAATCTGATCACAGCGTCACCTGGTTTTGGGTCGATGCATGTACACTTCAGTTAGGATAACCCAGTTATACCCATACTTTAGTTAAGCTCATACTCTATGATTATGAGAAACTCTAAGCTGAAGATGCCTGGCCCATCTCAAGCAAACTCAAACTCGCACATCTTTATGGGTAGCCTACATTTTAATGTCTGCAAATAAAGAAAATGCCGGTGAGCAGTAGTTACTTTTACTATTGGGATCATCATTTCTTTCCCCTGTATTAGAAATAACCTATTGCTCATTCAAAGAGGGAGGGGGGAATTGGCAGCAGAACTTTTTTTATCCTATTTTTGCTGGTGGACTGATTTATCTGTGGGAGAGACACCACAGGTAGACAGGAATTATTCTGTCAGCGGTTTATTCATGGCCACAAGACTCAGTATCAAGGTATCAAAGGTGCATCAGCTTAACCCATTAACAGGAGTTAATCGGAGTATGGCTAATGTGTAAGTGTAGCCAGTGAGAGATTATACTTAGCTTAATGTACCATACTGATATGAATACACACTTCATGCAGACTTAGTGTGGTGACATGTTGACATGCTCTACATGTATCCCAGCTCAGAGACAGAGACAGTTCCGGTCATTACCTGGCTACTTGGATCTCTCTGGAGCACCATTCACTCTCAAGGTATCGGTGGCTGATTACACAGATGGTCTTTCTGCTCCCATAGATGGCATCTGTGATGTTGTCTATGATGGGTTTCCCTGAAAAGCAGTAAAGAGAAGCAGTAAAGGGTCAATAGTAAACAGTACTCTGTTCTCTAGATCTACTGATGATGCAGTAAAAATAATAATAATACATATGTGTAGCGCTTTTCTAAGTACTCAAAGGCGCATTACATAATAAATGAGATACACAAGGAAAACACATGAATGACAATATCTATGAATAAGACAAGGAATGAAACATTTAAAATATTAATTATGGCAAATAAAATTAAAAGACCAAGTGGCTGAATGAGAATTAGAGATTAAAAGCAGATTTAAAAAGGTGTGTTTTAAGGGATTTTTTGGAATGTGGAGAGAGCAGATGAGTCCTTTAGGAGAGAGTACATAGAGTACATAGTAATACAGCGACACCCTCTGGAGTAATGGTGAAACTACATGAATCTTGCATCCAGATTGTTACAAGATATGATTTTGCCGGGTGACATTTACATCTGACATTGCATCTCCAGTGTGCCCATTGAAATTGACCATTGCTCTCCCAAAACACTGATTGCTACCTGCTTTCCCTTGTAATATTTAGATGGCAAGCACTCAGGAAAGCCCATATTTATAGATTTATAGGCCAAATATGTATCTGACCACTTCTGGACATGGTTTGGATGATTGGATGCATCTTGAGTGCATTTATACCTGGATTATTCGGTTTTTTAGTTCTATCCCAGAAGAAAATCCACGTTTCGAGCATAAAGGCTCATCGTGTGCACACTCTTCAGGAGTTTGACCTGACCAAGAGTCTTTGTACTCTAACTCTTGTCCGTTGTGCTGGAGCATAGAACTGTGCGTGCTCTTTCCTTTTCTTCTCAGCTTTTTCCAAATACTCTCCAAAGACCCAAGATACATGTTAATGCCAGGTGTAAAGGCAATCCTACCTGGCTGGAAGTCTCGATGGTGCAGACACAGTCTCCAGCCCTGTTCTCCCTCCAGCTTTGGCAACAGCTCTCTGAAGACCCAGGCCTCATCGTGGACGTTGTAGGAGACAAAGGCATCATACTGGTTCGGAGCTTGCTTATTCTTCTTCTTTGTGTCAAAGAGCAAAGCCAGGAGGAGGTAGTAGGCGTAGACCAGCTGCCATCTCAGAAATTGTGAGGTAAAGGACACCACCAGAAACAGGAGAACCATACATGTGGTGGAGATATAGCAGATGAGGCCAGTGTCTAAGGAACAGGAGTGGACATCAACGTCCAACAGTCTCGTACCTTTTCGGTCGGTGGGATAGTTACACTCCAAGTTATAGGCATCATAAACTTGTGTTTGGTTGTTGCTTTCCACCCACTGCAGGAACCAGGCATTGTCACAGTTACAGGTGAAACTGTTGCCATACATGTCCAGATAATCAAGAGCTGGGAGAGACCGCATTTCTCTCTCACTGATCACTGAAAATGCATTCTTCCTCACCTGCAAGAACTGTAGCTTGGTAAGGTTGGCACGCAGAAAGAAATCTAGGGACCGAAGGTTTGTTGTAGACATGTAGAGTTGTTTAAGATTTGGAATTGGGGAAAACAAATCTGCATAGACATCTGTAAGGTCATTTGAGCTCAAGTCAAGTTCAGTCAGCTGAGGTGTGTAATTAAATGTGTGAAGGTGCAAGGATAAAAGCTGAATATTCCTGCAATTGAATACCAATAAATTTGTCAAACCTTGCAGGAAGTTGCGAGGTAGATGAGACTTAAGTCTGTAGTGTTGGCTCTTAATAAGCAATGTCTCCAGACGAGTCAGCTGAGAAAATGGTGGATCAGGCATTTCTGCATCTGTGTCATATTTAATGCGATTTTCCATCAAATTCAATCTTGTTAAATTTCTTATGCCACTGAAAACACCTGCCTTTATTTCTTTATTTTCAAGTTTATTAGACTCTAGTGATATATTCACAAGATTGGTCAATCCAATAAAAGCCCCGTTTTGAAGTTTTTTTATTTGATTTTGATGTAATGACAAACTCTTGAGTGATTGTAAGCTTGCAAATTCCCTTTGTGTGATGGTAGTTAGTTTATTTGCATTTAAATACAGGAATTTAAGATTAGGCAGGTACTTTTTGAAAGCACCATTCAAGTCGGAGATACGGTTGGTCTGTAGTTTTAAGGACTGCAGTTTGTTTAAATCCTTGAAAACACAATCTTTTAGAGTTGAGATAGAATTGTTTTGAAGACTGAGCTCTCTGAGGCTTGTTAAATTGACAAAATCATGGCAACCAAGTGCGCCTATCTTATTAAAGCTGAGATCCAGTTCTACAAGAGTTGGTAGATTTCTTGTGGCACCTGGAACAGATGAAAGCCTGTTGCGTTTTAGATTCAGAGTCCTTAGCTGTTGAAGAGATCTGAAGGAGTTGTCAGAGAGATTTTGTATATGGTTGTTCGCTAAGTCTACCTCAGTCACATTAACGCACAGCTGCAACAAAGATGAAGTGACAACCTTGAGGGCGTTTTGTCGGAGTTGCAGTGTGGACAATGATGGGATTTTGCAGGAAATGTTGATTAGCGCTCCAAGGTTACCTTTCATATCATTCATCATCAGAGAAGTCAGTGAGGAGTTGACGCTCTCAAGCAATGTTTTCATTCCATCAAAAGACAGGTGAATCCCACTAATATCAAGCTTGGACACTCTTCTGAGAAAAGTCCTGTTCTGTACATCCCAGATCATGGGATGCTTTTTACCGGAGTAGCCAAGGTTTAACCAAGTGAGGTTCGGAAAAACATCTGCAGTGAGCTTGAAGACATCAAAGGGATTTTTAGATAAATCAAGTGAAACAAGTTCTATTGACTTGTTTGATAGTTCCCATGACTGAAAAGTGAATAAATTGTTCTGTTTAATGGACAGGACTTGTAGACGTGGCAAGTGCTGTATAATAGGCTGAACACTTGTTAAGCATTGCAGGTTGTTTATAGATAAGTCCAAAAACTTTAAGTTGGTCAGGGCCTGAAAAGAAGAGGAAGCTACAGTTTTGATGTGATTACTAGCCAGTCTTAGCTCTGTGAGGTTGCTTAAACCATGAAACAGATTATCTTGCAGTTGAACAAGTTTATTATTATTTAGATTTAAGCACTTTAGGGAATTCAGATTAGTGAAAGCACCTTTATCTATCTTAGAAATGTTATTGCGTTTCAGGTTTAAATTTGTCAAATTTGGTAGATCTTTGAAATCTGATTCTCTTATCTTTGAAATTTTGTTTTCAGACAAGTCCAAACTTCTCACTCTTGACGGAATGTCCTGCGGAACAGCTTTGAGTTTACTTTTTGAACATATGGCAATGTAATCGTAATTGATTCTGCAATTCTTCAGTGAATATCCTGTGACTGGAATAGCAAAACTGCTGAAATTCAGGAGGCAGAAAAGTAAGCTTAGTTGAAAATGCCTAGCTTCTCTTGATCGCATTATTTTTTCCTGTTTCATTTCAGGGCCCTTTTGGTATCTTGGATCAGAAGATCAACTGATATCCAACAAACAAGGAGGTGAATTCCTGCAGGAAATTTCTTTGTCCCAACTGGTGAATACAAGTGAGGAATCCAATCCTGGGGATCCAATAAAACAAACAAGTGCAAAACATCAACAACAATATGTATAAATAACAAACAGACACACAAATTAAGAACATTTGAGACCACTAACACAAATGATAGCCTCATTCAAGTGCAATTGTATTTTTAATTATGATTGCAGACAATGATTATCTATTACGTTGATAACTGTGCTATGATTGCCTTGTGATTGTCCTATTTGTCTTGTCTGTTCACTGCACAAATGAAGTTCCTCAGAGAAAACAAAGTAATTTGAATTGATTTTTCACATATTGTTAGTGACAACTGAGCCCATGTTTGACTGTTTCATTAACCTTAGATTTACATGACAAGTGGTCCAAACCTTATATATCAACTGAGCTTTTGCATTGAAGTAATAAATAAGAGGCAAGATGAATCGATGTTGAAAATGAAAAAAAAAGGTTTCTTATACTTACTGTTTCACACAAAGATGAGTTGACTAATAATTCATCACATTTCCACACTGCGTTGCGTTTTAAATAACTTCTTTTGTAAAGTAAGTAAACCGTTCCTCTCAGAGTTCCAAATAACTGAAAATCATAATTCTTTTCATATAAAAAAAAACCCCGGTGTGTGGCTGATATGCCTAATGAGTGTTCTGTGTACTTCCGCCAGGGGTTTTTATCCTCTGAATCAAAATGAAGAAGTGAAAAAAGGACACAGGAGCGTTATTTTTGTCACAGAATCATAAGGGATAAGGCTGATGTTTTTTAATGCATTTCTTACAGTCAACAAAATCCTATGAAAATAACAAAATCAGCAATGAATTTGTTTTGCTAACAAGTCTCATCCATGTAGCCGATGCCCAATAAAGCCATTTCCCAGCAGCCATAGAACTCAGCCATGCCGTTGCTCTGGCAGCATATTTCATCATGACCAGGCCAGCCGACTATATCCTCAAACAACTTTATTTCCATATTTCCGTGGCACTGAAAATAGTCCCCGGTGTAATGAAGAATTTGTTCCCATTTGAATTTGATTTGGTAATAACTACAATAGCCTGACTTTTCATGGTAACAGTTAGCGATTTTTAAAATTGAAACTATGTCTTTGTGAGCTGTATATTTAAAGGTTTTTAGCTTACGATTGGAGCCAATGACTGCCAATGACTGCCAATGACTTCATGCCAATAAAGCACCTTGAATTGAATTGAATTGAATTGACTGAAGGCTAAAAAGCAACAAAAGTCGGAAAGTAATGGGAGTAGAGCAAATGCATTGTTGATTTTGTTATTTTCATAGGATTTGTTGAGGATAAGAAATGTATTTAAAAACACCAGCCGTATCCTTTAACTTTTAGGTTTACAGTAGATTCAGTCATTGGCTCATCAGAGAGGGAAAAAACAATTTCAGTTAATCAATACATGCAAACGGAGCTAATTGGGAAAATGATACGTTTGTTTTCAGTCAGATTTAGCATCTCTTTATGATTCAGGGGGATGAAACTACCATCATTCACCTCCATAGTTTTTGCTAAAACTTCAGTTCACACAATTGTGAAGACAATCGGTGCTTCTTTTGGATTGCTTTTATACAAATTTATTTCACAGTTTTTTCCACTGAGTATGCTATAGCTGATTTTAATAAAATAAGGAAAGGAAAGGAAATAACACAAATATAAGATATTCTCATTTGCAACAGTCCGAGTTGAAAATATTTAGTCCCTCTTCCTTTTTTTTGTTCTGTTCCATGACATGTGGTCTGGCTCAGTTCTTCTGCAAAGTCCAGTAATGACGATTGCAAATGAGAAAGAGGGAGTTGCTTCTTTCAATTCCTCTTCTCAACTGGTAAATGCTGTCAACTTGAAGAGAGATCAAGAAGATTGCACTTTACTTGATCCCCTAGGTGAAATTCAGGTGTCACAGCAGCAATGTACAGTACAAAAGCAGAACAAAGTACAGGGAAGGTAGTAAGGTAATAAAAATAGTGCAGGAAATACACATAAATAAAAAAACTATAAAAAACTATGAAGGAAACTAAGAAGTGGTGTTGAGCATTAATCCAGTGTAATAAAAACTCCTCTGTATGATGCAGAGAAAATAATGAAGGCAGTCTGTAAACAACAAAATAAATCAAATTATCAAATTGGCAATATCGCTCTAAAACCTCCATGGTTGCGTTAATTTTTCAAAGGAATGAAATAAACAACCGCCGTCATGCAGATGCAGATGGAGCATTTTTAGGAGCAGTAGAGAAAAAAGTACAAAAACAGCATTTCTTTTATATACATCCACTCAAGCATGTTAAGTGGATGTTGACACTACTTTTTTCTGTCTCCAGCAGTGTTGTTTGCACCATTTGAATTGGAGCAGCATGTCCTGGCTGCTCTGGAAAGAGAACTGAGAACTGGTGCGTTTGAAAATAAGTTTAAAAAGTGACAAGATGGGAAGCTTGAATTGGTTTAAAACATGAATGATTTGCAATCACAGTATATATACAGTATAAAAGGTAAAGTATCCTTAGTCGCTCCCATCTCTCCATTGATTTGAATGCTTCTCTTTTGCCTGTGTTATTGACTGCATCTGCTTGTTTCTTAAAGATATGATAACAGGCAAGTTTTATGTCTGTGTGTAATAAAGAAACCCTAAAGTCATATATCTGGTGCAGTGGTAGCCATTGTATGTGTCCTGCATGTGTCGCTTTTTAGTATGGTAGACAATTCTTCTTCAATGTTACACAGTAGAATCAAATACATACAGTATGTTGTAACATAAAACCACAACCTCTCTAAGAATTTGCCAGACAATTCCTTGAAAAAGAAAGCAAAACATTCACTCAATCCCCAGTTCCTCCTGGGGATTGAGTGAAAGTGCAGCTCAGCAAACATGCAACAAAAACCAGAACTAATGGCTACATCTAGTACAATGACAACAATAGTAATAGAGTTAAAAGCAGACTTATAAGAATCAATGCTGTGTTGGAATGAATAAGATCTGTAGCTTAACGTTTTCTTTGTCTCAGGAGAAATATGGAATATCTGTATATTTGTATATCTGCTGTATAATAGACTGAACACTTGTTAAGCATTGCAGGTTGTTTATAGATAAGTCCAAAAACTTTAAGTTGGTCAGGGCCTGAAAAGAAGAGGAAGCTACAGTTTTGATTTGATTACTAGCCAGTCTTAGCTCTGTGAGGTTGCTTAAACCATGAAACAGATTATCTTGCAGTTGAACAAGTTCATTATTATTTAGTTTTAAGCATTCTAGGGAATTCAGATTAGTGAAAGCACCTTTATCTATCTTAGAAATGTTATTGCATTTCAGGTTTAAATTTGTCAAATTTGGTAGATCTTTGAAATCTGATTCTCTTATCTTTGAAACTTCTCACTCTTGACAGAATGTCCTGTGGACCAGCTTTGAGTTTACTTTTTGAACATATGGCATTGTAATTGTAATTGATTCTGCAATTCTTCAGTGAATATCCTGTGACTGGAATAGCAAAACTGATTAAATTCAGGAGGCAGAAAAGTAAGCTTAGTTGAAAATGTCTAGCTTCTCTTGATCGCATTGTTTTTTCCGGTTTCATTTCAGGGCCCTTTTTGTATCTTGGATCAGAATATCTCAATATTGTTTTAATTTGCAATCAATGATATCTGAATTATTTCTTCTAAATCCCCTTTAGGAGCAATAGAGATGCACATGAGAACATACTTTTGCATTAATTGTAAGAAGTGTTAGAGACAAATAAGATAAGCATGATATCTCATTTGTAGATGGCTACACTCTCAGACAGCCAATAGATTTCTGAGATGTTTCACCTCACCCATTAGAAGAGAATGGGTGCATATTAAGATGTGTGAGAAAAAAAACTAAAGAGTGAGAAGTGAGAAACATTAAGTACCACCTGGCATCAAATTTCACCTGGCACCAGTTTCAGTGGCAGGCTTGTTACCATTAGATGTCAGGCTTTACACAGATTTACTTTGGGTTTGAGGTTTAGTTAAGCTCCACATTTGTACCATAAATTCAGACATTTCTTGACTAGGTGGCATAAGAACCAAACGCCTGGCAATCTTCTTCACTCACTGAGCTACAGCAGACCTGTGAAATAGTTTACAATCTGTTGTGGGAAACTGTTGTGGGAAACTGTTGTGGGGAACTGTTGTGGGAAACTGTTGTGTGTTGATCGCTACTTTATCTCAATTTCAGGACATGAATGACACCAGAGAGACAGTGAGTGAAGCCAGTACATCATATGTTCAATGGAGGAACTAAATAATGAAGAACTGCGGATGAGGAAGTGAGGGGATCAGAAATCAAGTGAACCTGCATGAAACATAACTTTTTCACACTGAAACTGTGGCGAACAGGTTTGGAGATCCCCTCAGCAGTCACATGGCCCAACGAAGAGAGCTTTATTCTTTATTCTTTATTAGGATCTCCATTAACTGATGCATCAGCAAACACCAAACCGCAGCTTTGACTGAGCTGGTATGACCACAAGAGAAGGGAAATTACAGCAAGGAGAAATATGCAGAGTCAGATTTGTTTTGACTCCCCGTCGCCAAAATCTCTAAACTTGCATGACGACAGGTTGCCAAAATACTGTCCAATAAACAAGCTACTTGTGAGTCTGTGTAAATTTTGTTTACATGCCCTGGTTCACTTGTCACTGGGCAGTGGGAACCTAAACAGGACGCTAAACTTCTTCTCGAAGTTCTGGAAAAGAAAGAACAAACTCGAGGTGTGATCACGCCCTGTTCGGTGTCATGCCTTCTTAGCATCAACAGCCATGTGACATCGAGCAAGACGGCGAACCTTTACCAGCTCATTGTAAATGAGTCTGGATAAGACATCTAAATGTGTAAAATGACATCTAACTGCATAAAATGTAGAATGTGAGGAGTTTATTTCATTTTTGACACCTCTCACAGTTAGCATGGCAATTTCACTGTTGTTTCTACTCTGTATTTCTTTAGTCTGTGCATGAACCACACTGTTAATAATACAACCCAGAATGTAGTGTAACCATTAAAGATGACAGAAGTGCCTCATTTCCCATTTCTAACCCTAACCAGTCAGCCATTTTCAGCCATTTTCACATTCACTCTGTAACATGTTGACTTAACTTCAGTGCCCTCCTTCAGTTTGGGGAAGGAACATTTACTAACAGATCACCACGCTCAACACTTTGTCACCAGCAGAGGTCAGAGTTGGGAAGGGAAACTCCTGCCATCCTCCTCTGTGCTGAGTTCACTGGATTACAGCACCCAGTATACTGTAGGTGCATATATACACCTACAGAAGAGATGACGCAGCAGCGAGTCAAGTCAAAATGCGACCTCGTTTTATTCATAGTCCATTCTGTACTGTGTGTGCAGTATTTGTGCTTGCATGCATGTGTGAAAGAAATGCTTGAAAGGTGATGGTAGTAATGTCTGGGAGTTAAATTTGACACCCGTAGCACCCAAGTGTCTGAGGAAGTGCATTACCCCTCCATTAACCCATTTATACCTACCCCCTCACACACACACACACCTACACATCAACCTCTCCCTCCCCCTCACACACACACATCAACCTGACACACACACACACACCAACACAGTATACCATTGCCACTCGGGAGCCATCTGGCCTGTGGTAGTACACACAGTTGAAAGACGATGAATTTTTCATGCGTTTTTCATGACATGAGTAACTTGAATAATTTTCTAATAATACATTCATTTTATATGAACACACCAACTCAACTCACTGCATGCTGCTAGCTGAGCCTCCCACTGATAATCATCAATATACAAAATAATTGAAGTGGGATGAGAATTGGAAGCACTTTATTCTCCAATGCAGATGAATTTGGCTTGATGTAACTATTGGACACAGCAATTCAAAGTTGAATACCACTGTGTTATTTTAAAGGGAAATTCCCATATGTTATAAAAATATAAATATGAGCCCCTCAAAACTATTTTTAGTTTTTAGTTTAGCTTTTACATAAGAATGCGTTATTACAATCATAGCTAATCTGACCTTAATTTTGTTTTACCTTGCTTTTAAGCAATGCATTTTGTTTTAATCCTCCATTTTACTATAATGCATTATGCATTGGTCTCTTGGTTTCAGTTTCACTATATTATCCCAATTTTATGCATTACTTTTAATTTAAAACTTTATCTATTTTATTATCTTAATAATAAAAGTAAATATATATTATTCTGATTTTCATTTATCTTCTCATTTTGTTAAGCATGTTGTATTGCAATCTTGCACGAAAGGTGCTATATAAATAAAGTTTGATTGATTGATACACCAGAGAGTTTAGATTGTTAAAACTGAAGATGGAGACAGCAACACTCTTCCTGGTTGGCATGGTGACCTGGTGTTGAGAGAGACCGTCTTGTTACCGAAAGATCTCCATTTTCCCTGCAACAGCCATGTGTCCTGATCCAAACTCCCTAAGCAAGACCGGGAAGCTCCACCTTCACACGCTTTGTTGCTTTGGAGGTCTAAAAAAAGTAAATTAACTCATATAACAATGTACAGCTATGAATGGCAGGTCCCTTCCAATTGACAGTGAATGGGAGACTGACTTTGTAATGTAATGTGATATTTTATTTTACTTTATTTCTCAGTACTAGGCTATAGGAGTTTTGTGTTCAGTGCATTAGTTGCACAGTATGATGCAATGGGGTTGTGCAACGGGTTGCTTTGCGTTCTTTTATTGGTATGAAGGAATATGTATGTTAAATTGTAAGTATGTTGCTTTTTGTTTTTGGATGACGATGTAAGTATGATTGTATGTGTAATGTGAAGTATGCTGTGTATGTGTATGTTTTTATTAGGTGACACAGCAGAGTCCAAGGCAAATTTCCCCACGGGGACAATAAAAATATCTTATCTTATCTTATCTTACCTTACCTTATCTTATCTTATCTTATCTTATATTATCTTATCTTATATTATCACAATCATCTTATAACAGTGCCCCCTAGAGCTGGCTGGGATTGGGTTTCTTACTCAAGGCCACTTCAGCATGATGGATGTTTGCTGACAAGAGAGCTTGAAACTGGATCCTCTAGTTGCAGGATGGTCTCATGGCGTATATTTTCTCATCCTTTTCCATCATCAATTCTGGCCAAAATCTCATCCATTGCTGCACTACAGAAATACTTCTTGCGATGTCTTTTTTGCCATGGGTGCATGGCTCTCCAATTCAGTCCAAAATCAACCCCAAAAAGTAGCCTACGTCTTCTTCAACACATTGACTGCTCACGGTCTGATTCGGTGCCTTGCTCAAGGACACCTCAGCAGGGCGGATGCTTGTCGACATGGGGAGTGAACGGTTGTCTTTCCTTTAACCTCTCTGCATTTACATCTTTGAGCTTTGTACAACAGCGCCACCATCAGCTCCAAACTAGACAATGCAGCCTTTTCCTGTGTATGCTCACTGTTTTTCCAACTTTTCCAATTCAAACTCTATAGAGTTGTACATCTGTATGACATTGGTTGGAACAAACTCCTCTCTTGTAGGGTGGATGGTTGCCTACATGGCGGATGGTGGCCTTTAACCACCAATCACTATGTTACTCCTATAATATGCTTACTGGGACTTATAGTGTGCCTGCGGTACTCTACTGTGTGTTTATAGCCACCTTATAGTGCTTTATGCTATTTTTTATTTTTTTAACTCCTATGGTATCACTTTCCTATAACATACCTATAGACTTGTAGTATGCCTATAGTACTCTATAGTGTTTTTATAGTAACGTTGTGGTACTTCATTATCACTATAATGATCCAATTGGGATTTATATTGTCTATATTGTCTAACTTATGTATTTGTAGTTTGTTTGTATGATATTTGTATAGTATCCTTCTAAAATGTATTATAGGATTACATACATTCATAAAGGCAGATAGATAGATAGATAGATAGATAGATAGATAGAAATATGAAGAAAGAAAGAAAGAAAGAAAGAAAGAAAGAAAGAAAGAAAGAAAGAAAGAAAGAAAGAGGGGAGATTTGAAGGTACAGACGTCTTAACTGAGGTCTTAATTGATTTTTGGAGCCTGGGGGAGGCAGAGGGATCATTAAGTTTTCTCACGGAGCAGACGCTGCACACCTGAGCCACAGTCCGACAGAGAATACGCTCCATGGGCTTCTATCTGTTTCTATTGTGTCCAATTAGAGCAGGGACAGTTTTGTACGTATCACATGTTTTCCTGTCCCCGTTGACGCACGCACGCACACACACACACACACACACACACACACACACACACACACACACACACACACACACACACACACTTGTACACACCTACACACCCACCCGGCCTGATTAAACGTCTCCTGGGAATATATATTTTTCCCCCTCATATCTGTGGGAGTCTATCACTCGCAAGGGAAATACACTGATACGCGCAGAGCCACCCACGGGGCGCGTGCCCGATTTAATCATATGTAGAGAGAGAGAGAGAGAGAGAGAGAGAGAGAGAGAGAGAGCACCACGGATGCTGCCGGGTGTTGAGTCCTATCCCCGGTGTGACTTATCTATCCTCCTATCCTACACTGCTGCTGTCGGTAACGGAGCGGCTGCGCACACACCTACACACACTCCTCTCTCTCTCTCTCTCTCTCTCTCTCTCTCTCTCTCTCTCTCTCTCTCTCTGTCACACACACTCACACACACACATGGGGAGCGCAGGACCGGACTGGCGCACTGGGAAGAAGGGAGGGTAACGGAGAGAGAGCAACAGCCAGGCGACACATGTGTCAGACCGGATCGAGCTGAGGAATGTACCGGATTCCGCTGCACACACACCCGGGCCGTCCCGCACCGAGGGCTGCGCTGCGTTAACGGGACACAACGGGCTCCAAGGGCGGACGGACCGGACCGGGATAACATAAAGGAGTCACCGGGCCGCGGAGGGGGGGGGGCGGGTGGCGGGTTGGGGGGGCGGTGGTTGATTGAGCTTTGTTTTGGGTTTAAACCTCTTGCGCGCAACGGAGAGTCAGCGCAAAGTTTCCTCGATGGCGCTGGTGATGGAGCCGGTGAGCAAATGGAGCACGAACCAGGTGGTGGACTGGATGAAAGGTAGGCGGCACACACACGCACGCGCGCACGCGCGCGCGCGCACACACACACACACACACACACACACACACACACACACACACACACACTGAACTTACAGGTTATACACACACTCATACGCCCACACATAGGCTACACACCTGCATACACACATGCATACACATACACACAGACACACACAGACTTACTGGATACATACTTTCACACACACACACACACACACACACACACACGCACGCACGCACGCACGCACACACACACACACACACACACACACACACACGCCACATGCGCATGACCGACCAGTAAACCATCCATGCATACACACACATAACTGATCACGACACTGATCATATATGAAAACATTTACTGCATGGGAGGCAGTGGCACGACGTGATGTTGTGTGGGTGGTGTGTGTGTGTGTGTGCGTGTGTGCGTGTGTGTGCGCGTGCGTCATCGATTTCCCGTTCTGGCACCTGATGATCATCTGCTGTATCTACCTGCTGATGATGTAATGTGCGAGTGACAGGAGGAAACTTGCGGGACATCGCTGGCCTGCGGGGAGCTGGAGGAGAGATGATCACACTCTGAAAAAAGATCCACTTGGGTACAAACAGGGACAGTGGAGATCAGTTTACTAACCTTTTTTTAAGTGCAGAATAGAATTTAGACTTCATTTAGGCTTACATGAATCTTAACAATGTAAATGCATAGCATATATCATAGTAAGTGAACTATCAAACTGAGGTTAGTAAGTAAGTTTTATAAGGAAAAACAAAAATATAAATTAAAGCTTATCTGAAAACATAATTGATTTTTGTTTGTAATGGTGGTTGTGATGATCACACACTTCTAGAGGCTAAAGTCATGCATAATTTAACAAGCAGGCTGATTAGGCCAGGAGCCTCTGAACCAAAGGAAATATTCACCCAAAAACACTGTAACACTGTTAAAAAAAGGTATTTTGGCAAAGTATTTTGCATTTCTGGGTCCATTTTGTTGGTTGGTGGTGTATTATTCTGATTACCCTGAATAACTGTCAAAACATAGACGGCATGATGTGAGATGTGAGATTGAGATGGTTCAAGTGCTGCAACAAGGGGGTTTGATAACAAAACATCAAAGGTAAACAGGTTTAAGAGTAGAAAATTTTGCAGCGTCAGATTTTGGTGTCCCTCAGAATCAAAGAGCGAGGGCTTCTTTCTAGACTCACCATTTTGCACTAATATTTACCAATCATACAGGGAGAAATCCATCGTAGAAGAGGCAGAGAGGCCAATTTCTCCACCCACAGCAGCTTCAATAGACCAGAATGCAATGCAGCCACAAGACATGTTGGGTTTTGAATAAGGAGCGTGACTCTCACTTTTTCCCGACTGGAAAAAACTCTTGCTCTCTTGCTCTTACTATGCTATCACTACCAGTATCGCTCTCTCCATCTACATGTACTGCATGCAACAAGTTCAGCCACGTTCTCTGGGGGTTGTCGAAAGGCATTCTGGGAAATGTAGGAAATCACTAACTGGAGCAGAAGCAGACGAGGCAGGTTGAGGGAAAGTGGCTACACCAAAAAAATATAATCACAAAATAACTCCTGGAACGCACTGAGCATCACAGATTGATGATATCTAACAGTGTCAGAGTATCTGAGGGTGGATTTTTCCTTCAGTGCTTGGTCATAGTTGACTCACCTTTTCATTTGCCACTAAGTACAACAACCGTTCAGCACAACATATGTTAGTAACAACACATATTGGCTCACCATATGTTATTATTAAGCGGATTTTACCCATCATTACCTAAGCCTATACTACTATACATAACAACACTAAAAGGTGCCTTGCCACAATATAGTAGATTAGTCAGGTTCATTACCACGGTTCATTTAATTCACATTAAGAGCCAAGTTTGAGTCACTGTGTAAATACTGTAAATATGAGTCCTATTCTAAAACAATATATATCAATTTAAGTTCAGTCATTCAGAACCTGCAGAATGGACCGATAGAGGATCCAGCTTGTAAAAGTGTTGTCATTTTGTTTGCTATCAATCAGTTTGTAAGAGCTGTCGTCACTTTTGAAATGACAGATATCTCATACTGAATATGTTATTAAAGCTGATTTGGAGGGTAGATCAACAGACAAAATGGTTAAGTAAAACTAATGTTGGAAAATGTGTGCAGGTAAGAGAAATTAAGAACCTTTGGACATTATGTACATTTTGTCTTATAGAAGTGCATTTTACCAAAGAACGTGATCATCCTAGGACATTTCAGACTACTTGACAAGCACTTCCATCTACATTTTGCTCTTATCCAGAGTGTTTTACAACGAGTGCAACAGTAAAATAAGCTTGAATTCCTGGATCACCAACATTATAAGCAGCCAGTAGTGAGGAGTGCGCGGTTGAACACCACAGTATCCTGCACACGTAGCAAATATTGTTGTGTCCCTACAATGATCATATATGACAGAAGTGCAAGGGAAAGAAATCATTCATAATTCCCAACAAACTATGCATAGCTGGCAACTAATATACATAGTTGCCACCCAACAATTCCCATAACATGATAACAGATATAGTAAGATGAGCCAAACCATTAATCCTTCCGTTCATGGAAGCTTATTCATCATCCATATTACATGTCATCTTCCACGGATGATGCAGACGCCCCTTGAGCCAATCAATAACAAGATGTATCATCTCTCCTGGTTCCATCAAAATTGCACCAGAGGCATAGCAGTTATGGGGTTTCAAAGTTAGAAATTTTGACCTTTACTCATGCATAGCGCCTCCATCAGGCCAATCAGTGTAATTATTTAAATGCTGGAGGACAAAGATGCAAGTGTAAAGATGAATCATCCCTCCAAGTTTTGTTACAGACAGAGCCTGACCCATAGTTCCCCCCTACGCAAAGAAATAATGACTCATAATAACTAATATTAGTGATAATTGTTATTCACTATGTTTAAAAGCAGTTCAGTGAATGTACTGGATCACTGGCCTTATTAAAATGCAAATGGAAAATCATGACCAAAAAAAAATTATTTACATGATGTACTGTGTCAGTTTCTCAATTCCTCATCATGGATGGTCTATTGGTCGGTCATGTGCATATGGCATGTGTTTATGTGTGCTCCTATGTGTGTGTGTGTGTGTGTGTGTGTGTGCACAGTGAGTGTGTGGGCGGATGGTGAGCTGTTCGTCTCAGACCGTCTGTGCAGAACAGCTGACAGACACATACACACCCGCTCTGAACAGAAGGCTCCACCCGGGCCCTCGCGCACACGGACGCACACACACACACACACACACACACGTGGCATGCCTTAGTGTGGTATTTGGTTCATGCTGGGTCTCTTGGGTGTGTCTGTGGCGACAGAGAGAAACATGATATATTTTCTGTGTGTGTGTGTGTGTGTGTACAGTATAATGCACTGAACACATATGCCAGAGGCGCCCGGGGCCAAAAGGTTTGGGGTTTGTTGACCTAGTGACAGCCTAGAATTAGCATGGCTGAGGCTAAAACAATAGCAGTGGTACAGTATAGGAATTCTAGCATTATTTCTACCTTACTGTTATCTTGCTCGTGAACTACTTCCAATGTTGGGAGTGCCGGGAAAAAAATTTGGCCCCCGATTCACTGTCCTGCCTCCGTATGTTCACACAAGGAGCCGGGCGAAATGTTGCCTCATTTTACTTGCATGAGTGTGATCGCTAGACTTGAAAATCAGCAGTGAAATTGGCGTGACGGCATGCGGGCGCGTTGGATGCCACCGCTTGCCACAACAGAAAGCTGCCAGAGCGATAGTCACAGCCATTAGGATCAGCGGTTTTGGTTGACATCTTTCTTGACTCTTTTTTTGTAACGGCGGGGAATGATGAGACGCAAGAAGACGCAGATTACTCGACGCCGTGCTTCAGCGTTTATATTTTTTCATCGGAACATCCGAGTCGGGCGTGAATGTGTGTGTGTGTGGGGTTTTTGCCGGTTCGTTTGTTGGTTGGTTGGTTGGTTTGTTTGTTTGTTTGTGCGGAGCCGTTTTTGCAACCCACAGCGCTTAGGGAAATTACGTTACGCAAGCCTTTAGGCCACACAGAGCCCCAACAGCCCCGCGTGAGGGAAATACAGTATGCGCTCATATTCCAGGCAGTACGGTAGAAGTCACATAAGCATCAACCAGCTCAAGGTTGTTTTGCGGTACATACACATACCAGGAAGAAGAAGAAGCTCTGTGATTTTCTTACTTCTGAGGCATGGATTGAATCATCATCAATGAATTGAATCAATCAGTGAAATTGAATCAATCAGTGAACAGGTGGAGTTTTCAAAGTAGACGTAGTTTTGCTCACTACAAACATGCAACCCCCCCCCCCCCCCCGACACACACACACCTCCACCCAAGCACCTTTCCCCAACATGCTCAATGGAAACTTGGACTCTTACTTTTGCGTTACCCACCTGCTGTAGCATTATGGCTGGCTTGTGCTGCCAAGTGTGTTGTCAATTATCGTTTTAAAATACAATGCAAAACTATTGCTAAAACAGTAAGCAAAATCTCATTCTTATCAAGCAGACTTAGATTGTGTTTTTTCAATTAGCAGCACGTTGTCTGCATGAGATGTTGCAGGATTTTCACTGTTTTCTACTTATCTTTTAGATTTGCGCTAACAAAAATGAAACAATGCAGAAGAAAAGTAATAATGGATTACAACACTGCTTATGCTTGTATGTTAATCCTTTTGTGCTATAGGCTTGGCAGCCAGCACCACCAATATCTTCTTTTGGGAATCTATCTTTTCTAAACTTTTTGTGCAGATGTTACCACAGATACTAGATGGGGAGAGAACTGTACAGCCGCCTGGATAGAGTCCTGCTTGAAGCTGATTATCTTTCTGTTTACAGCATCAGGGAAATTTCTCGCTCAAGCGGAACAATTTCAAGTCAAGCGAACACCTCTTCACCCCAATTCGCGCCGCCTAGAGTGAAGTTGTGTCCATCTCGCTCCGTTTGCCTCCTTCAGTTGATTTTGCATGTATTCGCACAGCCTCTAAATATATATATTTTTTTTCACATTCTGTCTGAACACAGAGTTAGGACCAATTTCGTGGGCGGCAGGGTGAAACCGTTCTGTAATTGAAAGGCCATGAGTTTGAGCCCCACACCAAGTCACTGTGGATAAGAGTGGCAGCTAAATACCTAAAATGTAAATGTGGAACAATCTATTTTCATACCTGATTTTTTGCTACTTGACTCTCCCCATCATAGATTCAGCGCTCTAAAATTCCTGGATGCAACTTCAACATTAAACGGTATATTCTCCAAACCAATTATTAATTACACAACAGGTTGAACATATAGTAGCATGCACAATTATTTTGGCACTAGTAGATTGATGTAGAAACGACAGGAAAGTAGATGGGCTGGCGGGTGAATTCTGAGGGAGAGAGAGCAACATTTACGCACGGTTAAACACTTGGGAGCTGCAAGAAAAAAGGCACAAAAAACAACAACAGTAGTTATTAACAGAGGGATTGAGTTTGTCTGGTTTATTTCCCCCATGCCAGATCATCCCACACGACACTGGGATTCAAACTGGCAACCTTCCGGTCATAAAGTCACTTCTAATAACCGGCAGGCTTCCACCACTCCTAAATTACAAATCCCAGCGACAGAGTGAATAATTGTCCAACTTTTATTGTTACCGAAGCTTCAGAGTACTTGGAACAGATGACACATAACCCGATAGGGAGGGCCAGATCTTTTATAGGCCTCTCTTACATCCCAGGAGTCACCGCAAAATCCAGTTTTATTAGCCTTGTATGTGTGTGTGCATGTGTGTGTGTGTGTGTGTGTGTGTGTGTGTGTGTGTGTGTGTGTGTGTGAGAGAGAGGGTGTTTGTGGGAGTTTGGCCCGCCTGCTGTTGTGAAAAGTGTGCCTCTGTGGGAGTTAAGTGTGTGAGTCAGCTATGAATCACGCTTTTCTATACCAGTCAAACACGCACAAACACACACACACACACATGTCCACATACACATTTACATGCAAAACATGTATGAGTGCATGATTGCACACATCTTACACCATAATACCACCAACCCACACACACACACCTACCATGTCCTGGTCAGTGTATGGCAACATGTGAGGGGGGAATGTAATATATTTCACTGGATATAGATGATCTTACAGCAGCAGCCGTATTTAACTGTGTAGCACTGCTTCGGTTTGTGTTTTTGTGTGTGTACAGCGTACATGTGTGTATGTGCGAGAGTGTGTGTGTGTGTTAATGTCACTCTCCCTGATCAGTATTCAGGTCCTCACTCACCCTTTCTCTCACTGCTAGTGATAAACGATGCAGATTAACAGTGAACTTTCACTACATATCTCTCTGCCTCTCTCTATTTTCTCTCTGCCTCTCTCTTCCTCTCTATTCTCTCTCTCTCTGCCTCTCTCTCTCTCTCCATCTCTCTACCTCTCTCTCCCTCTGTATTCTCTCTCTCCCTCTCTCTGCCTCTCTGTCTCTCTCGGCCTCTCTCAGCAGTAGTAACACTTTGCCAGTGAGAGCCAACATCGTTTTAATCAGCATCACGTCTATTAGCAATCATCAACTATTAGCACTCATTAAAGCACGAGGCTGCCTGTTAGCCCCATTTGTATAGACACAGGCACACACACTCACTCACACAGTCACACACACACACACACACACGTCTCACCTAGTCTAGTCACAGGTTTCACATTCATCTCCTCTGCGAATCTAAAGTGTAAATCAAACTTCAATCCTCTTAACATCGCCTTGACCCCCCTGACCTTAGAGCTGGAATTCATCCAAATCTCATCCAAACGGTTTTGATGTCTTTATTCTTATCAAACCCTGCCATGCTTGTCAGTGGGAGCTGTGGGCTGAGATATCACATCGACTTGAAGTGTTTGGCTGTTCAGATAGGGGAATCCATTTATCAACTTTCCTCCCAAAATGAAATAGTGGTGCTTTGAAAAAAAAAAAACCACACTGACGCCTAGTCTTACAAATTGATTGCTGGCATGGGGTAGTTTGTCATCTCAAGACCTTCACTTATAAGACTGTTACGATTTTGATGATGGAATGACGTGTTTTTGAAGTGTTGATGAATTTCCAGCCTCCATTTTCTTTTTTCGAATCGTATATATAGGCTGTGGCATTTTGGAATTTAACGGTTCATTTGGACTTTAGATGCAGAGGATGAGGGAGGAGAGGAAGAGAAGGGAGGGGGCAGAACATTAGAAAGCGACAAATGCTGTTTGCTCGTTGCTGATGAGAGATGGAATTTGTGTCTGTGTGTGTGTGTGTGTGTGTGTGTGTGAGAGCGTGTGTGAAATGTGTGTGCAATTTAGCAGCTGCCTTATGAAGTTTCTTTTCCTTCCTCTCCTTCTACCCAGCTCTCTCTTTTGTCATCCTCCCTGTTTCTCTCCTTCTTTCCCACTCTCTCTTCCCAGCCTCTTTTTTTCCATCTTTGTTATAGTGTGGTTATGATAGATGAGTGTATTATGACGCTGGGACGCGAAGCGGGGGAAATCAATGCTCATTCCTCAGAGGTGTGTGTATGTCTGTTTTGTGTGTGTGTGTGTGTGTGTGCATCTGTGTGTGTTTGCCAGGTTTCTGTTTGTTAAGAGGTTAGATGTTGGATACATTCATTGTTTTGGGAGCCAGGGGCTGCAGCTGAGCCGCTCTGTCTTGATCTGCTTTTCTTTGACTCAGCAAACCTGCTCAGGCCAGACGAACACACACACACACACACACACACACACACACGCTCGCACACACACACACACAAACATGCACACACCCACCTACCTGCACACTCACGCTCTCACAGATCCAGAGAGACCTACCCACACACACACGCACAACGCAGACGTTACACAATCCAACTGAGAGTAAAGCCTTACCTGGATGGCTGCCTGATTGCCCATCCATTACCTCCTTTGTTCCAGTCTCTCGACTCTTATTTCACTTATAGAGTTTGTCTTAGGCTCTCCGGAGACTCTTAGCCGGACCTGTACCCATAAAGAACTGCTGATCTGGGCCCAATTTATTTCTCAAATCATAATGAAGCTAAACTGTCTTGCTATAATGTCTTCTCCGTCCCTTCCTGTGGTGCAGTATAGGCTTTACGGCGGTATGAAAAGTATTCCTCCACATTTTATGCGTTGGGGGATCGGAGGATCCAGTCTGTAAAATTGTATTTAATTGAATTTGTTTCATTTTGTGTTATCAATCATTTTGTTAGAGTAGGTGTTTTTCAAATGGTGGGTATCTCACTCTGGAGCGAAACACTTCATATACTCTGGGGTGCTGCAGTGGTGGGAATTGACCATTTGCAAAATTTCTCACTTACCTCAGTTACTGTTAATGTGTCTGACAAACTTTGAAGATGGATGCTACCATAGATTCTACTGTCTGCCTCAGTGATTCCCCAACAACACCATTTTACTGTATTACGTCCTTGTGAAGAGTCAAACTGCTGCAACAAAAGCCGTACTCCAATACTCTCAGTGCGGTGTCGGAGTAGACGGATGCTAAGCACGATCACTATGTCAATCATTATTTCGCAAATGGTCAATAGGGGCGCCGACTATGATTTGACTGCCTTTTCTGGTCCTCAAGTGTCTCAAATGTATAAATATTTTATGCTTTTATTTCACACCGTTCTGGTTTTGAAACAGGGTTTGGCTGAAATCTACAAAACTGCAAACAAATAAAACTTTAAAATTTAAAAATATGATAGAGCAACTGTTATCTGAGACAAACTGGAACAAGCAACTGGAATACAATTTGGTGAGATTTTTTCTGTGCAGATTAAAACAAAATTGATTTTGAAAAGAGACTGCTGGGGAAAGTGCAGTAATGGCAGGCGATTAGCGCTATCATGGCAGCGCGTAAAACCCATAATTTTGGGGCTGTTGTGGATGCATCCGATAATTGATCGGTAAATGATTGTGTGGGGATGTGTTTGAGTTGTGGATGGGTAGACATAGATGTTTGTATCATAGATGGAATAATGGTGGTGTAGGAACGAGAGGAAAGTGAGCACAGGGCCCATAATTCCTAGCTACGCCCCTGTACGCCCCCCTCATAATTGCCATTGTAATATATGTGATTGCAGGCATCACAGGATAGCCACCTTTACGCACCAGTTTAGCCACCAATTCACTATTATTACAGTATAACAACACTGTCTCAGAAGAATTCGCTGGGGGGAAAGACAGAATTCTGATTAGTCAAGTCAATTTATTTATAAAGCACATTTAAAATGGGCCCTGTGCACAGGAGGTGACTCTGCCCCCCCCCTTCACTTTCCTCTCATTCCTACACCACCATTACTCCATCTATGACTGACATCTATGTCTACCCATCCACAACTCAAACACATCCCCACACAATCATTTACTGATCAATTATCGGATGCATCCCCAACAACCCCAAAATTATGGGTATTTAATAACATGTCACTTTAAGCCACTGATTATTGCTGCTGATGTTTTTGCACCCGTTAGTTGTAGTTATATTTTATCGCCAATTGTATTTTATTGCTTATAGCTTGTATATTGCTTAGATTCTGTACTTTTTATGCTGATATTTTATATTTCTTATTTATTCTTTGTAAATGGGAAGTCTTTATATATGTGAAGGTTTAATTCAATGCACCATTTGAGGTTGACGCAATTGCAATTTCATTGTGCTTGCACAATGACAATAAAGTTCTTGAATCTTGAAAAACAACCAATTGCTGTACAAAAAAGTGCAGACAAAAAGTAGAGACAACAACAGTGCAAAACTGTAGAAACACACACAGATGCACCAACGCACAGTTACAACACACACCAACGCACAGGCACAACACACACCAACACAGTCACACACACACAGGTAAATCAAAGTCAAATGCCAATGAGTAAAAATGGGTTTTAAGACGGGATTTGATTGTGTCGATGGCGGGGGCAGACCTGATGCAATCGGGAAGTCTGTTCCACAGTCTGGCGTCTGCAACAGCGAAGGCTCGATCCCCCTTAAGCCTCAACCTAGACCCTGAACCTGCCAATAGTTTCTGATCTGAGGACCCGGGGGACTTAGAAGATGAGTGGGGGCGTCGGAGATCAGAGATATATGAGGGAGCCGACCCATTCAGGGCTTTAAAGACTAACAGGAAGACCTTGAAATCAATTCTAAAGCGTTTCAGGAGCCAGTGAAGAGAGAGGGTAAATGTGGTAGCTTTTTGGATGAGCTGCAGGCGGGACAGATGACTGACTCACACCTGTGTACAAGGAGCTACAATAATCGAGGCGGGAGGAGATGAAAGCATGAATCACTTTCTCCAGGTCATTGAAACGAGAAGGAGGACTGGAGTTTGGAGATGGTTCTGAGCTGGAAGAATAGACAGGCGATGGCAATAATCTGAACGCTTCTTACCCGGTGGATTCTCATTTTCCATCACAGCAGTGACAATCCACCAGAGACAGATTAAATAGATCTGCAAGGCGTGTCTCAGTGGATCAGTGATCTAATGCGTGCAACATGGACTCATTGCATTGTGGGTTTGAATCCTGTTCATGACCTGACTTGTTTGTCATCCCCTCTTTTTTCCTATTACTTCACTTTGTATATCTTACATAGCAGAATTGCCATTAAATAATTCAAGATTTAATGTATACAAAGATTTCATAGGTGTAGTTAGTTCAGTTAATTCTTTTAAAAATAGACTGGATAAATTCTGGTGAACAAAGGATATTTTGTATAATTATAAAGCTGATTTGTGATTATTTGCGATTATCTGTGAAATTATTGTGATTTAAAAAAAAACCTATATTGTGGTATTTTTTTTGTTGTATGGTTGTATTGTATGTTGTTTGTTTTTAAGTTGTAGAGTCTGGTGTGGAGGGCTTATATCCTGTACCAGAAAATTTTCAATAAATTTCAATAAAAAAAATAAAAAAATTAATCCAGTTTCTACAGCGTCATCATTTTGTCAACCAAGGACTTAAAGGATGAATCAACACTAAATCACATTGGGCAGAAAACTGCTGCTGCTCTGCTCTCTATGGGCTTAAACTTTCAAGCATGTTGCACTTGTGGCCACGCCCCAATCAGTGATGTCAGAGCAGGTGTTCCATCAGCTGTCAAAAGCAGAACACCTGCTTTGACATCACTGATTGGGGCGTGGCCAGAAGTGCAACATGCTTGAAATTTTCAACCCATAGAGAGCAGAGCAGCAGTAATTTCCTGCCAGAAAATGGTTCAACTATATAAAACATGAGTAGTAAACGGGTCAGGTTTTGGTGTCAGTCCCTCAGAATCAAAGAGCGAGGGCTTCTTTTTCTAGAGCCGCAATTTTGCACCGAAGTTCAACAATCATACAGGGAGAAATCCATCATAGAAGAAGAGAGAGACCAATTTCTCCACTGACAGTAGCCTCAATAGACCAGAATGCAATGCAGCCAGAAGGAACGTTTTGAGAAATGAGTGTGGCTAGGATCATAGACCTGTACCAAAGTTCACAAATTAGTTGGCTAGCTAGATATATTTATGGTCATCTTTAATTGAAAGCAACAAGTTCATGACCCTTCACTGGGTGTTGTCAAAAGGCATTCTGGGAAACATGGTGTGATATTTAATATCATACCTACCATCCTATAAAATTGATCATACATTGCTTTATTTTTTTTGCGAACAATCAGTTTGCAAAAGAAGATGTCACTTTTTTCTTGTGTTTGATATCTCATTTTGAAATGAACCTCCTGGATATGTAAAAGTGTGTGTATATTATTGTGAATGACTCTAATCATGTTTTTTTTTTTTTTCTGTGTGTGTGTGTGTGTGTGTGTGTTGTAGGCCTGGACGACTGCTTGCAGCAGTATGTGTGTGTGTTTGAGCGTGGAGGTGTGTGTGGGGAGAGGCTGCTGAGGATTAGCCACGCCGAGCTGGAGGAACTGGGAGTTTCCCGCATCGGACACCAGGAGCTCATTCTGGAGGCTGTCGACTTGCTCTGTGCTCTGGTGAGTTTCTCTGTGTGTGAGTGTGTGTGTATGTGTGTATGTGTGTATGTGTGTATGTGTGTGTGTGTGTGTGCATGCGCATATCTGTTGGCCGTTTTTATTGTTTTGCTCCAATGCAGTGCTGGACTCTCATCAGCTGTCTATACAGCTGCAACCATAATGTATGCCCTTCTGCTTCAGTGCGCATTGCGATAGATTGCTGAAAGTATATATTGTCGCTGTCGTGTGAAAACCTCGTATCTCCCAGATGGCAAGATAAACAGCCTTGTTTTCAGCTGGACCGCTGTGTATTTTGAGTTTATCCTGTGGGTTTTGAAAGGATTTCATAAAGAAGCAAGTAATACTACAATTTAAGTTAAGAGGTTTTCACATGACAACAGTGATATACAGAGTAATAATTATAGTCTACTTTGTATTGTACTGTGTGTCTGTGTATGTGTCTCTCTGTGTGTGTTTGTGTGTGTGTGTGTGTGTGTAGAACTCAGGTCTAGAGACAGAGAGTGTGAGGACTCTGGCCCACAAGCTGGGCGCCTCGGCCAAGAACCTACAGAACTTCATCTCCGGCCGCCGCCGCAGCAGCCAATCAGAGAGCAGAACCTCCCGGCGGCTCCCCAACGACCTCCTGACCTCTGTGGTCGACCTCATCACCGCCGCCAAGAGCCTGCTAGCCTGGCTGGACAGGTAGCACATCTGCAGACTCTCACTGTCTTGCTCTCACTCTCTCTGTCTGTCTCCCTCTTTTAGATTCACACACACACACACACACACACACACACACACACACACACACACACACACACACACACATATATGCACACATAAAAGCACATGCAGATTGGAGTTTTAGTTATACAAACATTTCTTGGAGGCAGAACTGCTCTAAAGGTGGGAATAATTGTTTATTTGGAGGCAGAACTGCCATATTCTCATTGGTTGAGTCAAACCTCAATGGGCGGAGCTAAAGAACCACAAGTTTCTGGCTAAGGAACATTAGACTTAAGCCCAGTGACAAAGACAAGAGGTAAGAGAGGAGAAAGCTAATATTATGAAGCCTAGCGCTTTGCTACTAACTGAAAAGATGCAATCTAGCCATACTAAGTTATCTTTGTTAGCTAGTTAGCCTAGCTGACCTTCCAAATTCAAATTAGCCATACTAGCCTATAGCTATCTAGGTAAGCTAGTTAGCTAGCTGCTGACTTTCCAGATCATGAATGTCATGCTCATGAATGAGTGAAAAAATGAAGTCATTGCCATTTATATATTGTTATTGGTTGGATCAGAGTCTTTGCCATTCAAATTTGCCAGTTAGCTATCTTACGCTCTGGAAGAGTGTGGTTCTTTGGCTCCACCCACTGAGGTTTAACTCAACCAATGAGATTATTGCAGCTCCAATTAAAGCTCCAATCTGCAAAGCACAGATATACCTATACACTCTCCTGCAATTGTTGGTTGTTGGCATCTTCTGAGAAATATTTTTAAATGGATAATGTAGGACTTATAGGCCTCCTCTCTCTCTCTCTCTGTCTCTCTCTCTCTCTCTCTGTCTCTCTCTCTCTCTTTCTTTCTCTCTCTCTCTCTCTCTCTCTCTCTCTCTCCCTCCCTCTCTCTCTCTCTCTCCTGTCTCCCTCACTCTCTATCTCGCTCCGTCATTTCATTTATTTATGACATGACACGATCCGCTGCACACAACACACATCAGATACAGAACTAAAGGTCTTTGACATCGGTTCTTGAAATGCCAGGCACCCACATCTGCCCTCAGGCCATCTACACACACACTTAGCTAATTACACGCGCACACACACTCTCACACACACACACTCACACACACACATTAACACGCACACAAACAGACACACACACACACACATACACCCACATCCACACACATACACTTATGCAAGCAATCAAGCACACACTCACACTTTCACCCACTCACAATGATGCAACTGTAAATGGCGAAGTGACATTGAGAAAGTGATAGATTGAGGAGAGCCGGTGCTTCATTCTCTTTATTCATAATTTTTGAGACATACCTACAGTATAGTGTTTTATGAATTTATCCTGCATCTACACACCAAATGTGACTAAAAGACCATTTTCCAGCTGTGTGGATCCACTGGTAAATTTAGCATATGATCCACCAAGCAGCTTTTATTTCAGTGAACTGTCATCTTCTAAAATTGAGTTGCACCGCTTAGGAATATCAGATCAAAACCAGTAAAACAAGTTGAATTTTTTATTAGAATAAGAGCAGCTTGGTGGATCATATGCATGTTGAATTCATTAGTGGACCCTAACAATCTGGAAAATGTTGTGCTTTATATGTCGGGCTTGCATCTATCCTACATTAATAGTGCAGAGACAACTGTTTCTTGAATGTTACAGCAGAGCCAAATTAGCATATGTTAAAACGAAACTCTCATGTATTTCAGCCAGCTAGTTACAGTATTAGACCGTTCCTTGTAACTTTCAACTGCTGAAAAGAGCAAAACTTGATTTTTCCATGAGCAATAACCCTCTGGGATGGAATAAAAGTGCATCAGTAGTTCAGAAGGCGCACAGTAAAATGCACGGCTTCTTCTATCACTCTCTACTTAATAAATGACGAGAGTAAATACTTGCCAACCTTGGCAGTGTGGAAATAAGGTGATTTTCAAAATCAAAGCGTGGGGTCTGGGGGTGGATTTTAAGATTCAGAGACCTCATTTCCTGCGCTCTGGTGACTTTTCATGCATAAAACAACAATGAAAACACAGTGCAGATCTTCCTTTCCCTTTCCCTCTGATGCCCTGCCCAGACAGTATGCAGGCGAAGCGACGGCTCTCACTTCCAGCTACTTAATGTCTTCACTGAAGAAACATCGTTAGGCAGACTGGACTGCTCCTTCTTTGGCTGGGAGTCAATGACAGCGTCTCACATTCATACCAGCATCTCTTTGTCTGCCAGGGGCTTATTTCATTTAAGCAAAACTTCGTCATCTTTAAGGTCTTGGCAAGCTTCGGTGTCTTTAACCTCTTCTTCCCTGTCGGCCCCGCTGGGTCCATCATTACAAACGCAGGTTGCACGGCCAAGCTTTGTTCAAACCCACAGAACTTTATTTTAACTTCTAGTCAAGATAACAAGTTTTCCAAAGACACCATATGTGTCATGCTGAATTACAGGGAAATGTGTATAAAATGATACACAAACATATAGATTTTTTCCAATTTGATGTAATGGTGCAGCCATAAAAACATGGCATCTTGTATTTTAATATTTCATTCAATATAAGCAGCTAGAGCTTCAAGAGAGAGTTGGAACGAGCAGATACAGAATATGGACGTGACATTTTTGTACAGTTAGGAAAAAACAAATTCTAACTTTGAAGCTGCTTAAGGGGAAATATATGGGTAAAGTCAAGGTACAAGGGGTTAAATTAGTAAAAAAAACTATTTTGCTTAGCCAGTGCCCACATTTTGCACATGCGTAGTATAGTGAAATGTTATGTGATGAATATTCATGAGGATTCTTCATTAATTATTACATATATAATGATTATTATTCATTAATATTGTAGTTTTAGACAAGGGTTTCCATTTGCTGGAACAGTGTGCAGTATCTTCCTTCCTATCTTTGCCCATACCATCGGCTTCTTATGCTTAACTGTTTTCTTTGTGGTGACAGACATTATTTTAAAAACCCCCACGCTCCACACAGAAATCAACTCGAGAAACTTTGCAGAAGGCAAACGCTTTACGCTTTAAAACTGTCAGTGAGGAAGGTGAACTCGTCCTTCCAAGACAACTGAAACTTACGGTTTTCCTTTGAACTCCAAACCACTTAATAACAGAACCATAAAGACTAAGTTTTTTGAGTGACATATTTTGCTGGCCGTATAGGGCCTAGATTTTTTGTGCTACTGTTTTTAACAAATATAGCAAATTGGCAGTTTTGGCAATTTGATAAAATTATGGGAGAAGATTGGGAGAAATGAGACCATGAAAATCAGGGGTCAATCAAGAGAATTGGCAATTAAGCTTTAGTAGTTATCTTTTCTCTGGTGTAAGTCGTAGACAGGGCGGGTTATAGAAGGACGAAACTAACTTACTAATATTGATGATAAGACATCAAAAGGTGCCAAAAGACATCGAAAGTTTTCAAAACGCTGGATTCTTATAATGGGGGTTTTGGCTAGTTTTGAAGTAAAAAAAAAAAAAAGCATCTAACCCCTAGAGAGAAAAAGAAAAATCAAAATAACAAAGAAACGTGGCAAGAAGTGGTGAAAACTGTAAGGAAAATAAAAAATCCCTGTGATTACTTGCTTGCTGATTTCAACAGGCAGTTTATTGCAGTGGCCTATTACTGTGACGATTTGTGAGACTTATGGTCCCTGCAATTCTTAAACGGAAATGGGTTTTTCTCTGCTGTGATGACCCATGGACCCATGGATTAGCCGTAGCCATGGCGAGGTTTGAGCTGGGTGTTTGTTGGACCGGAGTGTTGTGTTTCAGAGTTGTTTGAGGGTTTGAAGCCTGATGGTTAGCAAGCAGTCTGTGTAGCCTTAGGTCCTGCGTATATATAGCACACAGCCTCAATACTGATGACCCAAATCACACACACACACACACACACACACACACCACACACACACACACACACACATACACACACACACACATGCACACGTATACACTATACACTAGAGGCTGTGGCCGAATTTGAATCTGGGTCTTTAGAACAAAGAAGTGAGGTAACAGGGTGTGTGTGTGTGTGTGTGTGTGTGTGTGTGTGTTTTGTTTATGCGTGTGAATGCACATGTTCTTGTGTGTTCTTGCTGTTCGGTGCATTATTTCAATGCGGTTCTGAACGCTCACCATCTCTACAGCTGCAACCCCAATGTCCAGCCGTTCTGCCTGAATCTGCACTGTGATATAATGCTGACTGTATGTATGTTGAGTGATGTGCATTCAATGTGACTTTCTGTGGTGTTTGCACTTCTTAGTGCTCCATTAGCTGCAACATGTCCTTGTACCAATATCACTAACACCTCGTTCACATTTGACTAGTCTGTTTTGTTACGGTACGTCAGCCCATTCATTACTATTGGACACGATTTAGACACAACACAACGCCCCTTGTGGTCAACGGCTCTGTTGGCAGCAGAGTGACGTATATGTTGGAAAAATCCAACATTTTTATTGTCTCCAATCTGTCTTGACTCCATCACACTCCTTTTTCTGCTATGTCTTCTTATGCTATGTGTTTTTTATGTGCCGTGATGATGCCGATTATTTTATGTGCCGCCCTGTTGCATCTCAAATTACCCTCTGGGACAAATAAAGTTGAACTTGACTTGATTTAAGTTTTTTTTTTTTGTTGTTTTTCCCTTTTTTTCTCCCAGTTTTGTCATTGCCATTTTCTTCTTTCTTCTTCTTCTATTACAATATCTAAAAAACATTATATGTGACGCTAGATTAACCATTTCAAAATCAGAAAAAATATAAATTATGATTTGCTGACAATTACATAGGCTGGTCATCTGTGTATGATAGGCTGTTACTTTGCCTTAACAATATGACCTCCCTCCAAAATATGTTTTTTAATAAGTAGCAGAAAGAGCATTCATGCATTGTACTCGCCGAATATGTGGGTCCTCACATGAATGTGTGAGTCTGTCTCCCCTTTCTCTCCCACCTTGTGCTGTCCATCTCCTCTGTATATTATCTAATGAAGCAGAAACATTATAAAACATACTGCTGTGTTATCTGTTCCTCCCAGGTCTCCTTTGCTGCGGTGGCAGACTACTCCGTAACCCGAAATAATGTCATCCAGCTCTGCCTGGAGCTCACCACCATTGTACAGCAGGTGTGTGTGTGTGTGTGTGTGTGTGTGTGTGTGTGTGTGTGTGTGTTTGCAGGAGGCTGATAGCTCTTATTCTCCTGCTCCACTTGAAGTGTGAGGCAGAGGGAGGCTGCTGTGGGTTGTCACATCCTCCTGAACGGTGTGTGTGTGTGTGTGTGTGTGTGTGTGTGTGGGTGGGTGTGTTTGTCTGTGTATGGCAGCAGCATACAATATAGAAGACTCTGCTCTCTGTATCCTTGAGCAAGACTTGTATCTTTACTATTTACATCCTTACAGTATGTCTTTTTTATGATTGATGTGGATATAAATAAATGATCAAGATGCGTCTGTTTGTGTGGGTGTATTTTTGTCTGTATGTGTGTGTGTGTGTGTTTGCGCGGTTAAACACAGTAAGGCCTAGATAGTGTACAGCAGTAGCAGTGTGAGACGAGAGATGGTGTCTGGGTGTGTGTGTGTGTGTGTGTGTGTGTGTGTGTGTGTTTGAGTGCTTGCATGACAGGATGTTCTGCCTGCGCTACATTAAATTTTGCTTGTCTCCCAGGACTGTACGGTGTTTGAGACGGAGAACAAAATCCTTCATGTGGTGAGTCTTGTTTCCTCAGCCAGCTGTCGCTGTTTGCGCTCTGTAGATGGGTAGCATTCCATTTTGTAAGATCACTTTCCCTCAAATCCACCCACACACACACAGACACAAGTCGTAGCTCGAGACCCATATGTTAAAGGTGCTATGTGTGGCATTCTGACGTCAATAAATCATCGCCACATTAATTATGAGACAGTATAATTACCATAGACCATCTTCAAGGAGACTGCCAGCCTCTACCAGGCTCTACACTGCATTTTACATTGTGTGCCACCTGCTTGGATTTGGATTTGGCAGGAAATCTGCTGGATCGCTTTACGGCACAAAACAGAAAGAGGGCGCTGTTCTTCCAGAGCAAATAGAGCTAAAGCTTGTAGAGTTTCTTACAATGGCAGAGGGTGGAACGGCTGATGTAAAAATCATTTCGAACATGTTTATCCTCCTCAGTAAAGCCAAAAAGAAAACCTTTGACCGAAGAAGCAAAGCAGTAGCAACATCCTTTGCGATAGGAAGCAAAGGGAGTTTATGGGAAATATAAGGATAAAGGATAAGGATGTTTTATTGTCATTCCAGAACATGTTGCACATGAAAGGGAACAAAATGAGGTACTCAGATCCCTGTTCAGGTAATAGCAATTATAAAATCAAGAGGAAAGCACACAATAAAAACACCATTATAAAAATAAGTAAATAAATATATAAATACAAGTATAAATATAAAGTGAGCAAAGTGTGAGGATAGGAATAAGACTGTACAAATCTGAAAAATAAACAAGGTGCCAAGTGGGCCCAAATTGCAACATGCCCTGATATGAAACAATAGTAATAATAGCAGCAAATTGTTCAGTGAGAAACAGCAATTGTTCAGTGTGATTTTCAGGATTTTCAGTCTTAAAGTGCATATGGTCTTTTTTGGGAAATACTAGCACTAACAATACTAGTGTACAATAGAGGCTATCGATAGTCTTGACCATGGTCTCATTTATTTACGGTAATTATAGCAAGGTATCTCAGTTAATTTGACAATGATATATGGATGTTTAAAAAAGCTACAGGTTCTTCCTTTTGTCTCATTTTCATCTCTTTTGTAACGCACTGTTGTGGCAAATCTGTTAAGAGCCTGATAAAAGCTCTGTTCTATTTTACTTGACTTCTCTCTCTCTCTCTCTCTCTCTTATCTGTCTAGTGTAAGACTCTGTCGGAGGTGTGTGAACACATTGTGTGTGTGTCATCGGACCCGCTGGTCTCTCAGTCAGCCCACCTCGAGCTGGTCCACCTCACCAACATCAAACCCTCTGAAGGCCTGGTAATGACTGTGTGTGTGTGTGTGTGTGTGTGTGTGTGTGTGTGTCTTGAGTGTGTCATAAACTCTCTACGGGTGTCCAACATTGTGTTTGTGTGTGTGGCACAAACTGTGTGTGGGTATCATCACTGTTTTTGTTTATGTGTTTGTTATGAACTGTGTATCAGGAACTGTGTGTCTGCTGTGTCTCACAATAACGAGGAACCTATGACACTTCATCAGTGACTTTTTCTTGGAAATGCTTCATTACTGCAACTCGACAACATTCGCCAATTGGTAGAAGTTTTCATCCAAAGTGAACCAGTTGAATTGAACCTCCAACCCTGGCAGTCTGGAAGGAAAAAATCCACCCTAAAACACTTTAACACTGTTAAAAAAAAACAGCTACTGGCAATGTTTCTTGCATTTTTGGGTCTATTTTGTTGTTTGGTGGTGTGTTTTTCTTATTTCCATTGATAACGGCATACAGGATGGATTTCTCATACAGGGAGAAATCCATCGTAGAAGAGGCAGACAGATCAATTCCTCCACCGACAGCGGCTGTTTCGTTTTGAGTGAGGGGCGTGACTCTCATTTCTTCTTGACTGGAAAAAACTATTGCAATTGTTGCAAAAGTTCTCTGGGGGTTGTTGAAAGGCATTCTGGGAAATGTAGGAAATCACTACCTGAACTAGAAGTAGGGCTTAGGGAAAGTGAGTACATCAAAAAAGTAAATAACAACACACTAGATAGAGATAAATATCCTAGTGTGGATTTTTCCCTTAATGCCAATGACTTTACCTACTGAGCCACACAAAACCGTCTCTCTCACTTTATTTTTTTTCTCTCTTTCCATCAGGGAATGTACATCAAGTCTACCTATGATGGCCTACATGTGATCACAGGAACTACTGAGGGGGTGAGACGCTTACAATCCCATTTCCACGCATTCACTACTGTACGGCAGCCAAGCAATTTGCTTCGCCTGTGACTTGAAATGAACTACTTCACACAAAGTTTCCCTCCGTCCGCCCAAGGAGGGTCGAAGGGGATTGAAAACCGATTCCAATTCAGAATCCGTGGGAAAAAAAAATGACGCAAATTGGAATCCATAACAGCATGTCGGATTCCACAGGGAACCACCGTGCCAGGCTGGACCTCTGCTGTATTATCGCTTATTTAAGTACAGCTTGCCGTAAAAAACGGTCACACACTGTGTTATGAAGAGATCAATGAGCTCCGATCAATTCATAATCAACTCCATGTCTCTCTCTCTCTCTCTCTCTCTCTCTCCCTCTCTCTCCCTCTAGTCTCCGGCCGACCGCTGTAAGAAGATCCATGCTGGAGATGAGGTCATTCAAGTCAACCACCAGACTGTGGTGCGTTTTGCCTGTTTGTCTTTGTGTGTATATTTGTCGTTAAAAGCAGTGTGTAGGCTATTTTGTGTGTTTATGTACTGTATGTACTTCCAAGTGTGTGTGTGTGTGTGTGTGGGCAGTACTGTACAGTGTGTGATTTATGATTAAGAGTGTGTTTTGGCCTGAATGTGTATATTGTGATTCTATGCACGTGTCGTGCGGTTCTACACGTGAGTAAGAGTGTGTGTGTGCTTGTGTTCTTTGTGCTTGTTTGTTATCCGTGTGTGTGTGTGTGTGTGTGTGTGTGTGTGTGTGTGTGTGTGTGTGTATGTGAGTGTGTGTGTGTATGTGCGCTTTAATCCACCTGGTGCTAAAATGCAATCTGAATCTGTATCTCCCATTGGGATAAGGATAAATGCATGTTTATGCGAGGTGTAAGCACTCGCAGCACGCACCGCGATCAGAAAGTGATCAGATCTGTCAGAACACCTGCGCTCGTGTTATGATGGGATCGCATCAGCCAGAGTCAGCCGGGTGTAACTGCAATCCAGACAGTGTGTTCGCATTAATGAGAAAAAGTATCTGCCCACGGAGTCGAAACATAATCAGCGCGCCTCCTACTAGAAAGTCAGAGAGGATGAGCTCTTCCACAGCAAAGGAAAACAAAGTACGGTAACGAGCTCTGGTGACCCGACACCTACCATTTTTTTTGTTTTTGTTTACGGTAGAGGGCTTTGTACTGTAGCTGTGTCACAAATCTCCTAGCAACCATCATCATGGAGGGTAGGCTGGAAAAAGAGAGATGCCTGAAAAAGATTTTGGTGTTGTGGGTGTAGGTCAATTCAGTACTGCTACAAGTTAAAGTAAATAGTCTATGTATTTCCAAGTTTTTGTTGCTGTGACACAGTAAACGGTCTTGTCTTTAGTCCTATAGTCTCTACTCAAAACACTGAGTTGTAGGTTGAGAAGTGTCAGCTCAGTTAACCTGAACAGTCGCATATTAATGTTAAAATGCAACTGCTATCCACTACTAACAGTACCTTCTTCCAGATACGTTAACTAGTGTGCAAATCAGATGTTTTAACAACAAGACAGTGATGGGTAGCTGACCAGATACTATGGTTAGCTAGCTAACAAGCTGCCATCATCTGAACACAACATTTATCAGATGTATCAGTGGGGAAATTATCAGTTCCCAGTCAAAAACAACATAGACAATAACCATATCTATTCAATTCTATTCAGACGGTCCAGTTGTATGTTTAGAAACGCAATCAGCTGTTCACAGTCATTGTTGCCCAAGAGATGAGGACCTCTAATATGGCCGTCAACTGAAAGCCCTCTATAGACAGACTTGTTCCCTCTCCACCTACACATCCACTTTGTGTAATCTGCGCAAACAAATGAGATGTGAATACAATGCAGCCAGAATGCAAACAATGAGAACATGTATTATACCAGGTGTGAATGAAAGGGCATGATCATTATCTGAATAGGATATCCAGAATCCAGATGCAGATTACAATAAGGTATTTTTGTGCCTCACCATATACATATATATATATATATAATTTATGTGATATTAGCACAGTGGTCTACAATCATGAGCCATGTGTATGCAGGTTTTAATTCCATCCAAACACTAGACCAGCTGATTCCACTGATCAGCTCATCATCAACCAGAGAGGAGGAAGTAATCAGGGAAATCAGCTGGTGCAGTGTTTAGTTGGGAGGAAAACCTACAAAATCTCTATAATAATCATAATCTCTGTCTCTGTCTTTTGTCCCAACTGTGGTAACCATTCTGAATTCTTAAAATTTAGACTGCAATATACTATATAGTACAATATAGTAACTATATACATAGGGTAGATTATTATTGAACATCCTTGTTGAGTAATCCTCGATTTCACTTCTTTCTCTCTTTCTCTCTTTTGTACTCATCATATCTTTTTATTGTAAACATTCATGGAATATACAACGCCTATGTTATACCATGCCTATGTGTTTTATTATACGATGCCTATGTGTTGTATGTCTTAATGCCTGTTATGTGTTTTTATATGCCACGGGTAGCCAAAGGCAAATTTCCGCATATGTGGATAAAGTTTTCTAATCTAATCTAATCTAATCTAATCTAATCTAATCTAATCTAATCTAAACATGGCTCTTGATGCATTTAGCAGACTGCTGCATCAGTCAGTCCATTACATGCCCTGACTCTCTGTCCTCTCCCGCCCCCAGGTGGGCTGGCAGTTGCGTAACCTGGTCGGCTCGCTGAGGGCCGATAAGGGGGGCGTGTCCCTGACCCTGAAGAAGCGTCCACAGAGCACGCTCAGCTCCGCCCCCGCGCTGCTGAAGAACATGCGCTGGAAACCCCTGGCTCTGCAGGTGGGACTCGCTCTACCTTTTATAGACTTTATTAAAGCACTGCGCTGGCCCACATAACTCCCCGAAGCATTCCCTCTCCCTGTACGGTTTCAGCCAAAGCGTGTAATTAGGTCAGGGCGCTGTGGCTCAGCTTGGTTTCGTTTGCCGGCTGAAACGCACTGAAGAGATTTTGAGGGGGAAAGGGGGTGGCATTCCCCTCCCACACTCCCCATGCTGGCACAAATTATGAAATGTATCTCCCTAATTAACCCTGATTACACAATTAAGAGGAAACAGAGGAAAAAATAGCACTTTTCCTCCAACTACACCGCAAAAAATGGCCATCATAACAAGTCATTTTGTCTAGTATTGAGTCTTAAAAACTTAATTTTCTTAAAATAAGTGAAAAAATCTACCAGTGGGGTGAGATAATTTCACTTGCTCACCAATGCAAATCCATTTGTTTCAAGAATTGTCTTTAATCATTTAATGTTATTTTCTCACTACTAGTTGGTGATCTGCCTTCTTCTGCCTTATTTCAAGATATTTACACAAAAAAATCCTTGAACAAGTGATACTGCATTGGAAATAAGAGGAATGATCTCACCCCACTGGTAGATTTTCTTGGCGGTTTTTGGCATGAGTGAATATGAGATTAGATGCCTTGTTAAGATGAATAACAAGCATTAGCTAACCGGTACCAATGCATGACATTAAAGAACACAGAAACCTTTAAGATGGATTGTTGTAGCCCCGCCCACTTTTGTGTCTCTGCAGCCAACCAGGAGCCCAGGCAGCAGTTCAGCCACACCCTCAGGCACGCCCACCAAGAGCTCTGCCCTCCAGGACCTTTACATCCCCCCT
>NW_027279085.1:0-76606 GCF_046629955.1 Centroberyx affinis | reverse complement strand
TCACCGCAAACAGAAGCACACACACACACACACACTCTCTGATTGAGACACAAGCACCCTTCCCCCCGCCATGTATCTCCTCTCTCTCTCTCTCTCTCTCTCTCTCACAATGGACATGCAGAAACACACACCTCTCCTTCGCTTTCCCCTCCCCGATCTCTTTAATACGGAGCGTGACATCACCTCTGAGCAGCACCGGTTTCCAAGGTGATGGGATTTTTTTTTTCTTTTTTTTTTTTCTTTTTTTGGACGAGAATAGAACAGAGCATGGAGAGCTGCTAAAAAAAAAATCGAAAACGCAGAGACCTGTGTCCTTGACTCGAGGGCATCGGGTTAGAGCCTCTACACCGTCCACTGTTCCCCTCTCCATGCGTATGAAAAGATAATAGAAACACAATGATTCCCACTGAGGAAGTCTATTTCGGCTCGCAGCAACCCATGCGCTGTCTATTAGCCAATTTATAAATGTCCTCTGATGCACTGCAGTGCCGCAGTGCTCTGCAGTAATTAGTCCATTCAAACCATATAGCCTCACATACTGTCTGCTGTCTCTTTCAAAAACGAAGGCACGTGCCAGAGATAGATAGTATTTAATATGAGACAATGTGGTTTTGCAGAGAATAGGAGTTATAGTTTGGGGAAATAATGGGAGAGTGAGTGGTGTGCATGTGTGTGTGTGTGTGCTGGACAGATAAGGATAGAGAGGGGAGGCTCGAGAAGGAGAGAGAGAGAGGGAGAGAGAGAGAAGCCAGACAGCCAGAATACAGCCAGTCAAGTGTCTGCCGGCTGCCGGCTGAATTTACAGAATAGCTCTTATCAGATGTAGGCAGTCTCAAAGCCAGGCGGAGAGAGGCGGAGAGGCAGGCAAGTGAGAGAGAGAGAGAGGGGGGGGAAGAAAAGAGCGCACACCCACCCACACACACCCACACTCCCACATGCACACACGTATCAGAAAACCACTGTTTTGCAGAGGGAGAGAGAGATAGCCAGACATCCCATGAGGCAACGGGCATGGCGTCCGCCTTCTGCACACAGCGCCGCTGACAGGTCAGCTGTCCGTCCGGAAGACATCAGCACAAGCTGCAGCGAGGGGGACAGGAAGGATCCTCCAACACCACAGAACTGCTGCTAAAAACATATATATATATATAGACAGACAAGCACAGGTGCTGCTGGGGAGGGCGAGAGACACAGAGAGAGAGAGAGTGAGAAGGGAAAGAGAGAGACAGAGGAGAGAGAGAGAGAGAGAGAGAGAGAGAGGGAGGGGAGGGAGGGGTAGGAGGAGACTGACTGCTTCAGAGGGGGAATAGGAGCCTGAGAGGAATTCCAAAACAGCTGTCCGGCAGACGTCCCAGCAGCCCGAGGCAGAGACAGACAGAAGGCAGGGCAGTGTCAACAAGCCGCGGGACGCTCACACATCGGCGCGGGGGCTGCAGTGCTCAGCAGAACCCCGCCAGTACCTGGGAAGGATCAAGATCTCTGGAATATCTGAGGTGAGTGAGAGCGGGAGCAGATATCGGTACGGTCGTGTGGAGCGATGTTGCTGCAGTTTACCTGCTGGCTTGTAAGTGGCAGGGTTTGTGACTTACAGCGTTGGGCTTGTGGTGAATGTCTGGAGGAGAGCAGGTTAGCACAAGATGTGTGAGAGCAAGCATGGTACAGTAAGTGAAGCGTTTGTCCAGCAAATGCTCTCATACATGCAACTCAAGGGCTGCACTGTGAAGAGGGAGCAACACGATCCCCCTCACCGCTTTCCTAGAGGGACGTTTTTAGTCCGGCTACACGCTTAAGGCATGTTCCTCCGAAACGCGGAGCTGGCTTTGCCGTAATCTCTTGAGGGAGCAGATTTGGGAAGGGAGTTTTAAGGGGTAAACCGGGAGGGGGGGGGGGAGGGAGAGAAAGGACCGTGCTCATCACTTTGCCGGTGTGCGTTCGTGTTGACATTCCCTTCATGTTTCGTGCGCTTTGATATGGTTTCCTGCTCGCCCCTGCCAAGGATAACTCTGGCGAGCGCTGCCCATGCTTGCGGGTGGCACAGGGGAGCGAGAAAGAGAGACAGAACAAATACTCCACCCTGCTATTCAGCATAGTCCCAGCACAGCCACCGGGCCCCCAGAGGAAGGCCTTTGCCTATAATTGAGGGTTTTTTTTTTTTATGTAACAAACAGCTCAGCCTATTCTGTAAGGCTACCATTACCCTCTGTGGTATGTGCATTTTCTTTTTATAACAGCCCAAAGAGAGGGTCTTTCTGCTATTTATAGACATGACAGAAGTCAAGGCCAGGGTTATGTGTTAGAACACTATTAAAAAAACTCTGTACTTCCACTGATTATACTATACCACGCAGTAGGAGGAACATTGTTAAGAAGTTAGTCTCCTACATGCTGTTGTTACCCTGCACACAACCACTACAGAGCTGCAGAGTAGCGTGTTATTTTCTCACTCAGCACAGTAATCCCATCACGGGACGGATATTTACGGCTTCTATTTTCAAGAATGGGAAAGTCATATACAGGTCATAATTTGAACAGCTGTCTCCGTGTGTCCCTCCTCGCTGGCTGCGGTGCAATTCTGTGTACGGTGACGCCGAACTGCAGAGCATCATCAAACTGTAGCGCTTGTTTAGACTACAGCAGGGTGACACCAGTTCTAAGAATATGCTGACCCACATATTTCGCACGTGACTCGATTAAAACAAGAGGTGTCCGAAAATAGACGGGCAAATCACGAGCAGCGACTTTAATTGCCAGATATTCTACCACCTCCCATCAGCTCATATCTGTCTGTCTTTACACTTACAGTTTCAGCACCCCTACCCCCCCCCCCCCCCCCCCCCCCCCCCCCCCCTCACTAATAACCCCCGAAGCACGCACCGCATTCCCCTCCAGCCTCGCCGGAGAGGCTGGAGCCGCTCCAGACCTCGCCGCGCCTGCACAGATAGCCGCCGCTGACCCAATGACACACTGGCTCCGTCCCGCAGCGGCCGAGGCGCCGCCGCATCCCTCCTTTCTCCTTCCCCCCCCCCCCGGAGGTGTAAACGAAACCCGCGACCGCATTCTGCAGTGGCGTCGCCGGCTGGCTCGGAAGCTGGCGAACATGTGCCGCGCAGCTTCTTTTGGGCCCGTTCCAAAAAGGAGGCCGCAAATCCTTGGCCTTGGCTGTGAGCTAGACCAGAATACACCTGCTTAGCTGCTAACACCCTGCGGAGACCAAAATGGATTCATTGGGTCAACAGGCCGTAAAGTTTTATCCTGGGCTATCCTGGGCTGCTGTAATTGATTAATTTCGTCTTGGGCTGCTGCCACAACCTTAACTCTATCATACTCTAATACTGCTGTGATTTTAGAGATTCTCTATGCACTATTTCAATCAATACTCAATCACTCAATTCCTCAACAAACTCCCATATTGGATGTATAGTGAAACACTGGCAGCCAAGACATAAAAGCCTGAGATGAGGATATTGTTTTCCTCATGCGCTGCTGGTGCCTCTGGCATTCCAGTCATGTTTGCCATATAAGCCAAACTGAAGCACCAGCAGGAAGGCTGACGTGAAGGTCAGGCTTTCACCATACCAGCTGACTTCTCACGGGCCACAACTGTTGACCTTGGCTCGGATGCACAGCAGATGTCTCCCCGTGAGCGCTGGAAGAGTTGGGTTGCTCTGCCGGTAGAGGAGTTCCTATACATTCCATCTATATTATTGATTTCACAATGAGATTATCAGCTACCATAATGCATGAGCTTTGCGTTTTACAGGGTCTGCACAATTCTCACAGGTGAGGCAGTGTGGTCTAATTTCACGTCTGGGCAGACCAATAATCAATAAGTGCGTTTGATAGGAAGTGTTTGAGCCAGAGGTGAAGCGGTGACCTTCTTTTCTTGGGATTAGCAATACAGCGGATAACACAGCTATGTACTGTAGATGCAACACACACTCACAGGAAGCAGCTTTTCGGATCGGCAGGCTCGGCTGTCAAGGTCAGAAAGGATTGAGCGATGGAGAAAGGGAAAGAAAAAAAAAAACACAAGAAAGGGAAGGAAGGAAGAAAAAAGGCAGAAAGGGAGAAAAGCCCGAGCTAAACAAGTGAGGGATCTTGCTTTACACCCGGACTCCTCCACCTCCTCCCTCCTCATCAAACACTGCAGCGGTGCTTCTCATCTCCCTCCCCCCCACCCCCGCCTCCACCCTGCTTCCCTTCCTTTCTCTCTCTCTCTCTCTCTGTCACTATTAGCAAAACTATTAGCAAACAAACACACACTCTCCTCCGCACACATGGCGTGCATTCAACACCGACCCCCGTCTCTCGCGGGCGCCGTCAAGCGCCTCGTACAAACACACCCCGCGCTCGCCACCGGCCACTCAAACACACAAGGACCCTTGGAGAGCGGCAACACACTCGCACATGTTCCGCATCCCTCCGCAGTGTTTGTCATGTCTATATATAGTCCCATAGTGCTTGCTGAGTGACAGGTTTATTTGGGTTGTAATGGCATCCCCCTTAAGTGAGAACATTTTCTCTACTACTTCATATGCTGCACAGTATGTCGAGGTCTGGAGACATATGGGTACTGCCACGCTGAATAGAAGCGTTGCTCTCATGTGATAAAAACAGGTAGTTTCACTGGAGAAATGGAGAAAATGTATGTCAACGCCATCTTTGCCTGATGTCTCCATACTGTAGTCAAACCAGGCTGCTGTTGGGACTCAAATACAGAGCGACCGTCTCTCTCTCCCTCCTCACTAATGTGTCCGCTGAATAAACATAGCCTACTTAAAGTGTCTCTGATAAGGCTGCCGCAGCGTGTCTCTATGGGGTCGGTTGCAGCAGGAATGTGGATGTTTTCTAAGTCAAACTTTTTTCTCGGGGTGGACTTGACCGCCCAGGCACTTTTTGTGCGGCGGTGCGCTCCGTCGGACGGTCACCGCTGACAGACCTCTCATAAGTAAATATGTCTATAAATGGGCAAGCTCTCTCTCCTCTCTGGTGCTCTCCTCTCCCCCCCCCCCCCCCCACTTCACACACACACATTGTAGACTCCCTTCCTCTACAGTGTATTTTTTCCCCTTTCTCCTCGGTTGCTATGTCATTTCAAACGGTCAAACCAATTCTCTCCTCTTTTTTTTACTGAGCTCGTCCTGCACAGAGCTGCTTGCCAACACGATGACATTTTCTGTTGGGTTTGTAACAGAATAGCCTGGAGAAGGCAGCACTCCATGCAGGCACCTTTTTATCGAATCCAGTACTCCTTAATAACGTTTACCCATCCTGATATACTGTGCAAGCTCGCTGGTATATCAAATCCAAATCAAATCACCATCTGCATCACCTCCTTTCTTACAATCCACCCATCTAATCCCTCGCTCTATCTCTAAACCCCTTAAACCCCCTTCCTACCCTCATTCTCCACATGCGCTCCCCCCCTCCGGTCCATCTCTTGCTATCTCTGTGCGTGTCTGCGCAGTAGCCCGCTCCTAAAACTGGCTGCCCCGCTCTGATCCCACTAAAGTCCCCTTTGCTTCTCCTCTCCCAATCTGCGGCCCAGCTGTTCCACATTAGCACATCCAGAGCGGGGAGGCCAAAGGAGGCTCATGTGCGGAAATGTGAATGTGAGTAGAGCAGCGGCAGCAGCCTTAGACCAGGCCTCGTCCTCCTCTCCTCTCCTCTCCTCTGGCTCCTACGCTCTCCAGATGCGAGCGGATGATGAGGATGTTTTTGTGCGGGATCCAGAGCTTATTTCTGGGACTTGTGTCAGTAACCAGATTTCTTCATCTGGATGGCGGCGGTGACAGCAGTTGTACATCAGTAGGGGAAGGAAGCGTCAGTAAATCTGTCAGTGCTGGGTTTGTTTTATAAATACTGAATGGAATGCATAATGCAACATCTTCGCGTGCAACGTACCCCAGCAGCAAAGTGAGATATATAAGATGTCAAGTTTGAGTGCTGTCATATTGTTTGGAGCTAAGACTGCCGACTGTAAATCTGATCACTCTGTATTTCTCTCTCGTTTCAGAGAAGTGGCCATCTGACCTTTCCACAACCCCAGGCATCACCAGTAATACTTGGAATCCCATCTCCTGATCAATGACACAACGACTGAAGTTATTCCTGGAGTTGCACATGACCGCTGTATTCCTGAGAATGTAACTCGAGCGTCTCCCCAGGGACACTGTAACGTTCAGAACTTACAGAACATTCTCCACTGTCCTATCCTACGTATCTGAGATCTCTTCCACAGTTACAGCCATGCCAGCTAAGGCACCCATCTACCTGAAACCCATCAATAGCAAGAAGGGAAAGAAATGTCGCCTGAGGGATATATTGTCCCCGGACATGATCAGTCCGCCACTCGGGGACTTTCGCCACACCATCCACATCGGGAGGGGCGGGGAGCGAGATGCCTTCGGAGACATGTCCTTCCTCCAGGGAAAGTATGAGCTCCTTCCGGGGAAGGGAGAGGTGGTCCACCCGCAGTTCGGCATCCAAAGCGAGTTCCTGAGAGCGAACAGCACCTCCGACGCCTCCTTTGCCGAGACCCCGTCTCCGGTTCTCAAGAACGCCATCTCCCTCCCGACCATCGGCGGCTGCCAGGCGCTCACCCTGCCCCTGATCTCCTCCACTGTGTTCCCGCTGCCCCCAGAGCCCCTGGACGACATCGTGGGGCCTACAGCTCCCATGAAACCTGACAGGGCCGAGGAGGTAGAGATCCTGCAGATGGACGCTCTGCTGCGCTCCATGGACGTCTTCAGCGGCGAGCCCTTGCCTCCCTCTGATATCCAATCAAAGCCCGATGTCCTTCTGGATGTGCTGGAAAAACCAGAGAAGCCGATGTCTAAGACAGTCGCCAAAGCTAACAAGATAAACAAGGGTGAAAGCAGGTCTGAAAAGCCATCACCTTATTATATCAATGGCCACAGCAACAGCATCTACAAAGCCAACGGAAGCCTGAACAGCAACACAAGCAGCGACAGCTTCGACAGCCTCGATGGCAAAGGGAGCTTCAAGAGTAACGGAATCTGCAATGGCAGTGGGAGTCTCAACGGCAACGGCAACTGCAACGGTTATGGATACTTTAACAATGACATTGCCCTGAGCTATAAGAAGGAGCTGTCCAAATGCAACGGAGACTGGGTGGACAGGGACAGTGGGGTGGAAGAGGGCCGCATCTGTGATTTTGAGTTTGAGTTTTCCAAGGAGAAGAGTTCGTCGCGGGATTCCCTCACCCAGATCACGGGGTCACTCCTGTCCCTTGAACTCGATCTGGGCCCATCCATCCTGGATGATGTGCTCAACATCATGGACAAGCCCATGGTGAAGAGCAGGCCTTGAGCAGTGCTGAGGCCCCAAGAGGAGAAAGGGAATTACTGAACTATAGCCATGAGGACAGAGACTCAAAAAGCAATCAAAATGGTGTCTGGATATATCATTGTGATGAAAATGAGCTAAAATAGACAGAGCTGCTTATGTTTTTATTGTCAAAACAAATAACTATTCTAGCTTCTATGGAGTGTTGATTCTTCTTCTTCTTCTTTTTTTTTTGTCTGTCACGCTACCAGCATGTTTATGATGCATGCGCTATTGAATTACAGCTAAAACACAGCCATTGTGCCTTTGATTTATTGATTAAATTACTGTAAAAATAATACACGATAGATTTGTGTTCTTATCCTGACTTCTGCAGTATATATGAGAGATACTTTACAAGTGTTGAGGTTGCTTTTTGCTTTTTTTTACACAGTCTCGATCTGTTTCTCCATGAAAATAATGCAGTTTGTGTGACTTTTTAATGTGTTTTAACAAAGCACTGTTTTGTTTGTCACATAATTCGTTTGCCACATGACTATTTCAAAGAACAGAGTACTATGCATATTTGTGTTTTTAATATTGTAACACAAATAAATACATTTTGTCCTATTTTTGCCCAATTTCTTGCGAGGAATGTGTGTACAGGATTTGAGTGTTTATTCCAAAAGATAAAGCAAATGGGGGAGAGGGAGAGAGAGAGAGAGAGAGAGAGAGGGAGAGAAAATCAGACCAAGAGTCAGATCAAAACTGAAAGAGTCAGACCAAAACTGAAATAGTAGGAGAGGGAAAAGACGAGGCAAAAGATGTCTTATCCAGGAAAGAAAGAGCTACAGATCGGCAGAGGGAAGGATAGAATGGATTTATTTTCTCGCCTCTGACATTCCTCGCATTCTGCCCGCCTGCCCTGCAGTGGGAGCACCGGTGGGCCTTCATCTGCCCCGACCAGGCGCCTGCTCCATTTGTTTGCGTGCGGACGGGACAAGCAGAGGAGGGGTCTTTAACATTCCCCGCATTCCAGCCGCGGAGCACAAGTGTCCAGGACCAGACATAAATCAGCTGTTTCCAGTGAAGAGGGGCGGGTTCTCGGTCTTAGCCACGCAATATCCATCACCCGGGATGTATAGAGAGACGGGGCTGTAAAACACAGCGCTTACAACCCACAGGCAAACTTTGCTCAGTGCTGAGCGATGGATGGGCCCTCTCCGTATGTCTAGGTACAATAAAGATCGTGTTGACCCAGCGGCGTTAAAGCAACAGTCTGAAAGAGCAAGACAGCGGTGAATACCCACGCTTGCCGCCTCTTGAACCCTACCACCCCTTTGTAGCTCTGCCCCTATCCTCTATCTCTTCAGTGTAGACATACAGTATGTAGGGTGAGTCATAACAAGACCCTATGGAAGCCTGTGCTGTTCCTCTTGAACACCGTACAAATCCGAGATAAGGGCCAAGGCATCCCCCAGCGTCCACGTGCCGCCGCGTCATTCTCAACTAGATAAAAAAACGAGATGACCTCCCGACGCTCCCTCTACACACAAACATCCAAAGCGGCCCGCATTTGTGTCGCCGAGCTAATTTCGCATGCAAATAATTAGTTGGGGGGTTTTGATTCCGTTTCTGTCATGGAGCAGGCCGCTGCGGCAAACCTCTCCGAATCCCTCAAAGACCTCAGAATGTGCGTAAACAACCGCGACCGGCCCAGCCGAGGCGTCTCAGGCCGTCGTAAAACCAGATGTTCGAGGCAGCATGAGCATTTCCCCACGCAAGAAAAGCCATGTCGTGGCAACGTGCCCCGGCCGTCGGAAAATCCCCCGCATTAGTGCGTAGAGTTTGCATTTGCATAGCTGAAGCATCTAACCCCCGAGCATGAGTAATGGAAACCGCTGCTGTCAAGGTAATTACTATGCTTATACCTGCAATAGTACATCATTGACTTGATGACAGCCCTCATTTGACAGGCGTGGACCCCTAGCAAACTCCCTTCTGTTTACAAAAGAAGCTGCGACCACAGCCGCGAAGTGTGTTGTGTAACATATTAGAAGTATTGCTGTGGAGATGCCAAAGCTCTCTGACTCGAAAAATACCAGGAAATACCACAGTGTTTTATGAAATCCAATACAAATACCCGACATATGTTAAATTCTGAACATTGCCTTCATGTTCTCTTACTTTGAGTTCAGCGCTCTACATGAAATGTTAAAGTGGAAGGGGGGGTGTTTTTGTTTGTCCAAGGGACCAGTTGGCTTTGTGCCTCGATAGTTGTAGAACTTTGTGTTATGTAAGCGATGCAAGGTTGACATTTCCATAACTTTTGTTCACTAAGCCTAGATAACAAATCTTTGGATATCCATTTTGAATTGCACCAACTTCAGCCGGCTGTAGGCTACTGGCAGTCCCAGACTGTCTTCTCTTGTTGCTGGTTTAGTCTTCTCCCGGACCCTCAGGGCAGAACAGAAAATACCAGAGATGGAAGGTAGAAACAGTCCTGTTGGACTGTTTTTTATTACAACATGGCCAGTGCCAAGGTGGAAGTCTGACCTGAAGAAACCTTGAATCCAACTGCCTTAGCTTCTCAAAATGAACCACAAAGAGGCTGCACAGCAACAGTCAGGCATCACATTATGTGACAAACACCCACAGACTCACAACAGAACAATATTCCACTTGTTTCACTATCTACAAGTCACAGCTTCATGCCTGTGTTTGTGTGAGTTTCTCATAAAATAATTTCACTTGGGAAATCAGTCTTTCTTTTTATCTCAATCTTTTCAATTTTGTTTTAATGCCGTTTTGTTGGCAGAGCCAAACGCACACGAGTGCCAGTTGCTGAGAATAGGGGAATGATTGCCACATTAGCAACGCTGCTCCAGAGTAAAGTGCCCTCCAGAGAGGGAGGTGACACGGGTGTTGCCGCTACCTGGTGCCTTGTAATTTCCCGACCAGCCGCTTACTCGACAAAAAACAGAAAAAGCCTAATTACTTATTTCTGCCTCTTTGACTTTGATGCTGCGGTTTAGTAGAGCAGTGACACACATCCATGGGAAAAAGGAGGGGCATAACTGTAAATGCATGTTTACCCATTAGCCTGTTCTGGATTATTCTACTATATTTCAACCAGGAAACATAAATTGGAAGGGTAGAAAATCCCTTCTATCTGCAAATGTTTTGGGTTTTTTTGGTGATTGAAGACATTTAACACAGCTTGTGATGGGCCATTTTGTATCATGCATATAAATATTACTGAAATAGAGGCAAAAAGGCTCACAACGTTTTTTCAAAGCATTTGCCTAGTACCGGTAAATCATTTAAGAACATGTCGTGAAAGTCCTTCCAGCAGACTGGTGATCCGGGGGAATCCAGCTCCTCCGTTTCCTGGGCTAAGGTGAAGCTGTCAGTTCACAGATGAATAAGCTTTGGCCCACAGGCCGCCGGTGCCAAAGAAAGCACAAGTCAGACCCAGCAAAATTTTCCACCCCAACCTCTGCAAGAGAGGCGAATAATGCGCACACTGTCTTTCACACAGAGGTGTTAGTGAAGGAGCCCCACGTAGCAGGACTTGAGCTGTGTCAGGCGGGCGAGAGGGAAACTTTAATAAGACGTTTCCCCACTCGCTGGCCCTAGATGGAGACAGCAGAGACACGAGGAGCAGGATAAAGCTCCTCTTGTCCTGCCCTACTGCCCAACATGAGCCCCAAACACAGTTACAGCAGTTTCCATCCAGCCAGGGGGAAATATCTGAGGTATGAGCTGGCTTTGTCTCAGAAATATTCTTATTAAACATTATTATCGCTCGCATTGGAGAGAGAGATTGCATTCACTGCAGAAAAGCATTCCGTGCGTGCTCCAACACCGAGTGCCACGGCTGAGATAATCGGGGTCGAAGTAACGGGAGGTTCTTGGGAACATTTACTTTGGGATGCTGAGCATGAACGCTGGAATCAAGTGTTCCCCAGATCTGATGATTTAGCAGCGCGGGGCCGTAGCTCCCTTTCAAAAGACAACAACCGGGGAGCGTAGTGGGAGCTTATTCTCAGGGGTGAATTAAAGCGAGCGGGAGAAAGAGAAAGGGGGTTGATGCAGTGCAGATACGAGCCGGGTCACATGCAGTTGGGTCTGGCACTGGGTTTACAGTGCTGTTGACTGTTGTTTGGCTGACAGTAACCATAGTGAGCAGGGTTTGTATCAGCAGCACGTGCAGGCAGAGGGGAGGGGGAGTGAGAGGACAGGAGTTAAAACGTTACAATAGTGTCACCTCGGAGGCAGCGGGACGCCTCCACGACAAAACCCAGACGCCTTTTAATCGTGGTGCTGCACTATGTAGACCAAAACAAGAGCTACACTTAAATATACATTTGATTTACCTCTAAGTCTTAACTGTTTCACGTGCATCTTAGATATGTGGCTTCTTGCTCTGGACAGCAACTGTAATGTCCGATTAGGTGATTAGGTATTACAGCAACAAAGTAATTCTAATTTCTATAGTGCTTGGGCTTTTGGGCATAGTGCTATTCACAAAAGTGTTTAATCTGGATACATTTGCAGTGAATAATAAAGATTTTCAAAAGTGCTGTTAAAGGATCAGCAATTCAGCAATTTTGGACCTATAAATATTTTGTCTCTTGCATACCTGTAGTACTTGGAGAATATTTAATACAATATATTGCCTATGATATATTGACTCCAGAGTCAGCTGTCAGTTGAAACAGCGAGCTCCGGCTGCTAGGCCTCCTGCTGCTAACAATGAGTCCACATGGGGTTTGTCAAAATATCTCCAAAAAAGCCATTTGTAGGCTTATACCCTAACCAGGCCATAGAGGAGTTGAGAATAAACATGACACAATTCCACCATTACACACACTTTCACTAATCAGCAAAATCACAGAACTATTTTTCTCTGCCGCAGCACAGACTGCTGTGGGGTGGAAGTGCGTTACTGGCGGCGTGATCTGGTTTTGCAGACGGTCTGGTCAGATGGTAAACAGTAGACTATCCACTGGGTAGAAATGGTGCAGTGTTGCTGCTTTCAGGGCTGTAGATAGAAATACATTGGTTGGTCGCCATATTGTTTCCACAGGCTGGCTTTTATGGAGATATTTTGACAAACGCTGCTTGGACTCATTGTTAGCAGCAAGATGCTAGCAACTGAACTCACTGTTTCAACCCACAGCTGACTAAGGAGTCAATATTCTCTGTGGGCACTACAAGCACTACAGGTATGTAATAGACAAATTATACATAGGCCCAAAATTGCTTAACTTATCCTTCAATCAATATTCATGTTGGTGGAACATTTTTACTTTGTAATATGCATACAGTATGAACAAGGTTTATGAAGCGTCTGCACCCAAAATTAGCTGCTCCAGGAATCTGCTGCAACCACTGGTGTTCAGGCTTTTTCAGACTAGCATTATCAAATTTTACAAAATGACCTTGAAAAGTGAAATGCAAAAACAGAAAAAAATATTTGAGATTTTCACAGTAGCTTTAATGCAGCACTGGGCAACATTTTTTACATAGAAATACACCTGTCTTATCAGTCCAAATGTCCAAATGAAATTCTGGTGTTGGATATGGACATCTCTCTGCCCACAGGAAGTGACACATCGAAAGTTAAGAGTGAAACGCAAACTGTGTCATTAACAGCAGAGAGAGAGAGCGCTCTGTTCAGGCCACTCTGTGATGCTCTATACCAAATGATAGAGAGAGGCATAAGATCTAACATCAGTATACCAGAGAACCATCAGGGGAACTCAGTGTCAGTGGTTAACTGAATTAGGGGCATACAGTATATGCTTGGAAGCAACTTTGTTCATCTAAAGTAAATTGCTGTAAGTATTGCTTTTTGATCCTACAGGCTGGAGGAAACAAGGTTTGAATCGAGCTTGTTTTGCTTTGCTGACCTTATCACCAGTTCCTGGAAATACCAACTGTCACATTTGGTGCAGGAGATATTTGTTTGACCAATGGATAGGCCAATACTAAAATCATTTAAGGTCCTCTTCAAAAATGAACCACAACTAAATAAAGAAATAAATCAAAAGTAATCAATATGATTTACTTTAATGATTTCAAAACTTTGTCAACAGCTATCTATCATCAGCCCACATGTTTTCCTACTAATTTACCCCACATTGGTGACTATAATGTTCTGCAAGTCAAACACCAGTGTCAGACAGTACTACACTGCACATGGTAGACATTTTTCCTACAAAGAATATGACCTTGACTTCACAAACTGTAGCCTGCATGTCACTTTGTTGAGTTCAAACTGCAGTTAGTGACATGCACTCTCCCCCTGTCAGCTTAATGATGAATACTGGAAGGCTTCCTCGAGACATGGAGCTGAGCACAAAGAGTGCGCTTGCCATTTTAATCGGCTTAATTTACAACAACTCCCACACTGCAAACAATCCATGAATTATTCATATTTTATTCATATTTATTTCAGCCCACGGAGAATGGGACTGTGACCGAAGCCGGTTAGCTGGGAAAGTAATGTATGCGCTCGCTGGGTGCCGTGTCTGAGCTGGCCTTCTAAGGCAGAGCAAGGGAACGAAACCAAAGGCTGGGACCATGTGAGTCTTTCTAAGATCGTCCTTGGCTATATTTTCTCTCATTTCAAATGGCATGCCCCTCGTCCAGGGCAGCAACTACCCATTAGGGTGCTCTTCTTCTGCCCAACAGCCTATATCCACACATAGGAGGTATTTATACATTTGCTCTTTGCTGCATTTCCTCCAGACAACCCCCTGAGAATTCCTTCAATGCCACGCAGAAGGGAAGGGTAGTGGGCTTAGTGGGGTATCTCCCTTTATAGATGTGGGTGACATCACTTGCCCTCTTTTCCTCTTGCAGCTCAACAACACTTCTGTCACCCTGACCCGGATGATTGTACCCAGTCACCTCTCGGGATCCCGTGGTAAGGCAGTCGCCAGTTTACCCAGCTGCCCCGGGGGTGGCAGATGAGGAAAGAATATGTATTTCACAGGCTGCATATATGAGGAATAATTTGTAATTCATTTTATATCATATTGTCTGTTTTTTTTTAACCACCCATGCAATTTATCCATTGTTTATATTATCTGGTTTTTCTGCACAAATCACTTTGAAAAAGCAAAATTCAATCCATATGTGTGAACAGGATCAACTCTCTTTGAGCTGCAGAAATCAAAAGACCAGCATGCTTATTTGTAATATCAACAGTTGCACCCTGCAGCTGCTCCACTGACAATGAATGGGAAACTGACTCATTGTCAACTCATTGTTTTTTTGTTTTTCACTTGACTGTTTTGGGGCTTTTACACCCTAATAAACATTATTTGAATGCTTTTACAGCCCCAGGGAGGTTTTGTTAGTGCTATCAGTTCTGAAATAGCATACCAACTGAAAATCATTTTGGCTGCAGGCACAGAGTCCAAAAAGTCAGTCTCCTGTTCATTTTCAATGGAGTAGCTTGTGGTTGTGCCTCTTGATGACATGTTGAATTCCTGACTGTCTCCTTTCTTTGAGAGAGAGCTAGAGGAATAAGATACATGTGTGAGTTTTGGAGTGGAAGCCCCCTTTTACTGATGCCAGCCATTTAATTATCATATCTCACTTCATCAAATCCACCTCTGAATAATACAACACGACTGTTATCTCTGTACCTGCGTGCAAGTATACAACCAAGGAAAGTGGAATCAGTGAAAGCACACAGTGTTCAGGTCAGAGGACTACATTCCTGTCGTTATGGCCAACAGCCTTCAGGATTCTGCCTTTTAAGGTAAGACACTCTGTTTCTCCCTATCCCCCCCCTCAAGCTTGATCCCTCTGTCTCCAGGGGGGCTCACTGGGTGCCCCAGAGTCTCCTTTTATAAGTTGTCACCGGCCGGTCATGCGATCACATCTGCAGGAAATTTCCAGCAGGTTCCTTTCCTACGACCCCATGAAGAAACGGCAGCTGGTGGCCATTCATTTTACGTTTTGTTTGGAGGAGCTTTTACACTTCAGGTTTGCGCGCTTGAATTACGACCGGGTAGTAAAGTGGAACAACACACAGCATGGGAGAGATATAGAGGAAAACGCGACGATTTCAAAACTTCCAATTTTAGAAAAAAAAAAGAGGAAGAGTTATGAATCAATGTTGATGACGTTCTCACGGTGTTGCGACCTCTGACCTCTTCTCAAGAGTTGCATTGTGCCTCCACCTGAAAAACACGCCAAGCTGTGTCTGTGAAATGCATCTCATTTCCATTTGACACCGCAGGGAGCAGAGCAATATAACAGCTTACACTTCAGCCGCTCTCACTGGATTGTCAATCACCATGAGGACTGAGGAGTCCTGGCTCACTTCACGACTCCAGTCAGCATGGGGAATGTCTTGGACAGACTCCCGGTCCATGCATCAGGATCAACATGAAATGACTACCAAGAGCTTCAATATTGGCCGGACATTGAACAGTACAATAGGACGCAATCGGCATGCAGACATCTCAAAGGATGATTCAATAACCCAAAAAAGAATGTCATGTCTTCTCCAAATGTTTTCCTGTAAATCTATTTTCAAATATGTTCCCTATAGGCCCATTCAGTCAAGTTCATCAACTGTGTACTGAAGTTGACATAAGAGAAACAACAAATCAAGTGAGCCCTCTATAGGCAAGTTGCATGATAGCACTAAATTACAAGCACAGGCTGTATGCAATATTATTTTTTAAGCTCACTATCCCAGCAATATAGTTTATCTTTGCTGCTAATGGCATGACTTAGTCTACATTGTTGCATAAAAACAACATTAATGCCACATATCAACGCTTACATAACTAACCTTTCCCAAAGATCACAGGTCACAAGGCTTTCTGGCAGCAGGGAAAATACCAGTGGTGAAGTTTCCCAGATGCAAAAGTTAGTTTTGAGCTGTCAGTGGCTGTCAGTGGAGGAACATGGCGTTTTGGGAGATATATCCTGAGCCAAAGATAGATCACCGATGTCAAAGGGAGCGACCTCTGAGAACCTAAGTGCTCGTGCCCTCCAAGGTGAAGTTGAGGCATTCTGCTCTCCTGTCCGAACTCTGAAAATATTCCATGAGTCCCGAGGGTGCGGGCTGACGGCTTATTGAGAGTTAATCAGATAAAGAGCCCACACACACAGGAGTAGTGGTAATAGTAGAAGTACTGCTAATACTAACAGAGCTGCCACTACTTGTTGGAGTGTTTTATTGATCCCAAGGTTTCTCAGCTTCACCAAAGGTACATAAATGGCATAATAGCTAGAACAAGGAACAATCAGGATGCTGATTCATACAGACAGAACACAATGCAGAAAAATGTAGTAAATATCCATCAATTGTTCAACTTCATTCCACTCTGTTCCATTCTGTTCATTCCACATCCTTGTTGCATAGACCTGAAGAAGGCCCATGGGGTCGAAACATGATAAATGTCCATTTGGGATACTCTTAATACACGCACAGTTTTTGTGGATGTATTCACTCTGCCTAACACCTGCCGAGCAATAAAGGATATGCAGGTTTTTATGGATTTGACTAGTTTTATCCAAACTGACTAAAAAATTTCACCGGTAACAACTCATCCGACACCACCCTGGATCACACTGTATTTGGATAGTCCAATGTTACTCAACTTCCTATCAAGTGATTATAATGCGTCACTAAAAGGTCTACTGAGTTTCAAGTGATACTCAAAATTGTGTGAAAAGTAGTCTGGGCTAGGGTTAATGTTAGGGATGGGGTTAATGTTAGATATAAAAATGGGATCAGAGTTAAGATTAGGGTTACATAGTCTGTAGAGATGCACCAAAATAGGTAAGTAACACTTTGTTGAGCACGTACTTTTTGTCACCTGATAGTTGCGTATCAACATTGGACCATTCAAATTAAGTGTCACCCAATCCTGAATTTATAAGTGTTGAGGCTAATTGTTACAAAAATGGAAAATCCACAAATATTCACAATGGCTACTGTTCAATCAGGATGGCAGAGGGGTGAGCAGCACCCTCTGCTGTGTGATAGGAGACACTGTCTGTCTGCTGGTCGGAGTCACAAGCCCATCTAACTCGATCATTAGCAACCTACAGGCGGCCTCATTCAGCAAATACCCAGCGCTTTAACAATCATAGCTTTAACTTTATTAAGAGGATTTTTCCTTGGTTGTTCCCTTGCACCTAGCCAATCTCCAGACCACCCAGATTTGTCTCAGCACTTGACTAGAACATTCCACACTTATGAATGTCAAATACAATTAGGGCTGAATATCTCCTCAGCAGTCCTGGGACTGGGATTTCCTAAGCTTAGAGAGACGGATGAATTGTGGTGTCAGTTAGACTTTGCAGAGCGTAGACTGGATATTATATAAAGCGTGTTATTTTGTGTTAAAATCTCTATATTTCTCGTTAATTGCCTCACCACCACCACAGCAAGCCATTCAGTGTCCAAGTCGGTCACTCGAATATTTGCAGAAATTGCCCTCGCACACATGGAGAAACTATCCTCAGTACTGACTGGAGGAGTCTGAGGGATTAAAGCATATTGATGACAATACAGATCAACATTGTTGTGGTTTAACCCCACAAGTTAGAGGATCCTAAGCAGATCATGGCACCTCCAGGGTCATCCAACCTCCATCCTTCAAACCGGGGTCAGGTCAAAGCTCAGCTCAAGAGCGAACCACTCAAAGCACAAGCTGGGTGGTTCAACTGGCCGCTGAAACGTGAAGATGAAACCCGACTGCTTCACACTGTGCAGAGAGTAAAGACTGTGAGGACGATATGATCAGAACTTAGAGAATTTCTCAGATATGCCGTGGGTCTGCGCAGGTACACAGGGTGAATCTGAGCCACTGTGTAAATGTCCGGTGGAGGTTTAGACCAAAGCCCTCCCAAAAGTTATGTTTTACTAATGAGATTATCTGCACTTTCGCCTCCCTCCAACAGCACCGCTGCGGAGGGAGAGAGGAAGAATGAAAATGACCCAACTATTCTGTGGCTTGGCCCGATCCCAAGTGCTTTGCATGCAACCTGCTAATTCGTCCGGCTGGCTAACGACCTGCTTGCGTGCCAGTCGATCATTAGCGCTCAGTCAGAAATGGTCACCAAATATGTCACATGCCCTCGGTCACTCTATTCAGGGCCGACTGCCGGGGCCCTGCATGACAAGAGGCGGCCGTGACACAGCCGGCCGAGCTTCGAATTAGCACCGAGGAACACAAGGCCATTAAAACTGGTTTTGTAATTTGCCCATGTTGTCCTAATGCTCTTTCAAATGCTTTGGAAAATGTGCTTTCTAAACTAAATATTATCAGAAAATATGACAAAAGACAGTGTTTTTTGGGTGGATTTGGATTACTTAAATCGTTTCCATGACAATTAAGGCCCCAAGGGACCGACTTCAAATGAGGTGACATGCAAGTAACACAGTTCCTAAATATATATGCTGTATTCTATATACCCTATACATTTGTTGTGGTTGGGATGCATATAGTCTCTACTAGACCATTTTGGTAAACATAGGGACAGAAAAAAACGAACTACTCAAACTGAAGCTCCCAGTTCCCTTCGTCATACAGGCATGAAGGCTTTTACCGCTTCTCGTTTTTTCCCTGGTGCAATTGTACCATCAAAAATCAACTGACTTCATGTTTTCACGTAATCCATTATGAAATCACATTGTGAACTCCAAGAGGTAAAAAATGAGTTATGGCTTGCAAGAAAAACAAGTGCTACAGTTTGAGATTACTTAGGCCAGAGCTGAAGGGGAGATGGAGATTGAAAGAGACGGGAGGAGGGGGAGGAGGGCGGTGACTTGGTGATGCCTGGCCAGCTACTGTATGTGCAAAACCTCTAAGGCCTCTCTGACGCACTGCAAAGCAGATCAGGGAGACTTGCTGCTAAAATTACAAACACAATTATTCTCCTTCTGGGAGGCTCTCCAAGCAAAACGAAATGTGAAAAGCCACTTTCTGATTCGCAGGAAGAGAGGAAAAAAAGCCAAGACTCTCCCCTACCTAGCTCAGCTCATCTGTGTCCAGAGTGACTTTGGCATCTAATATAGTAATTTACTGAATGATGGTAAGGTACTGTATAAACATATTTCAAAACATACTTCCCAGAATTTGGTCCTTTGTCATGGGTCACACTGCAGCTTGCCTGTGGTCAATACACACATCGGTTTGTGGTAGAGGGTCAAAATGTGTTTCTGCCTACTCACTATGATGCATTCGCTTAGTCACCTTCACTTGGCCTGTAATTGGACAGGCCATGTGAAGAACCACTGGGTGGCACCCTGCCACTAAATATGAAATGCCCTTTGAGACGGACTTCAAATAGTCATTTCTCTGTGCTGTCATGGAGAGATGTGAACTTTGCCCCCATTCCCACAAGACTCATAACACAACACAAAATGCTGTGAGGGGGTTAATATATATCTTAGCATATCAGAAATGCAGGTGTTGGTGTATGGTCAGTGGTGAGAAATCATGAGTCAAAAACGTTAGATGTTTTTCCTCTCTTTGGTTTCTCTTTGGTATAAAGCATCACAGACCGGCCGGGTTGGTAAACGTGCAGTTTACTGATGTCACACTACAGGATTTCGGGGTATTGAAGTCCTCACAATTCAAACAGTTACCTCTCACTACCATTTGGGGTCACCAACGTGGGAAAAAAAAGTTTTTTATTGTTTAAAAAATAATCTTGTGCTCTATCTCTTTGTACAACTAGGTGTCACACTTTCTACAAAACTGTTTGAGTTCAACATTATGTCATTATGACCTGGACCTTGTGTTTGCATTAGGAAGGGCCCCTGGCACTAATACAGAAAACTATGGGGGGATATTGAAACAGCTCAATCCTTGCATGCTAACTGATCCATTAAAGCCCTATGATCCCATCCAAGTAGGCTTTTCTAAATTACATAAGCCTCATTAGAAGAGTTTAACAACTCACAAAGTGGAGCAGTCACAATACAGTCAGCCATATGACTGAAATCGCATCTGAGAACGCAGCAAAATTATGCTGTTTTTAAACCTATTCTGTAATCTCATAGGAAAACCCTTTGTTTCACATTTAAACCAATTACACTGATCTTGCAAGCCATGTGGAAAGTTTTTGTTTGGTCTTATGTGGTCACAGTTCAGTTTCTGTGCTGAGCGTTTCTGTGTGTTTTTGGGTTTCTGTGTATGTGTGTGTGTATTGTACAGTATGTACAGTATGTGTATTTGGGTGTGTAAGTGCTTCCCTCTGATTTGAGGTGACACATCAGAGAGGTCGAGGTGACACACGAGGTTGACATACAGTATCTGAAATGGCTTTTGAACGACATCTTCATACCAGTAATGAAGCCAGAATGTGTGTTTTGTGTCGGTCTGTCCTGTTTGTTTTAAGTCTGCACAACAAGCTGCTTGATTTAAAATAATTCGATCAAGGAAAGCACTTCAAAGCAAACAGAATTGTCAAACAGAATAAATCTCAGTGTTTGAAGTGCTGCTTGCCTTCAGGATAAGGAGTTGTGTTGGGTTTTCAGACATCAAAAGTGGTCAGGAATCAAAGGGGTTGATGTCTGACAGTGTTGAGGGAAAACACTAATGGGAAATGATCACATTCATTATATTTGACTGCCAGACAGTAGGTGATTATTTAACCTTATGTGCCATCTAGTGTTCAAATTAATACAGTGCAATGTAACCACTATACCTACAGTATATCAGTTAGCAGACACAACTTTGGACCCTGAACATTTGTAAGGAACTGATCATACATTCTTGTAAGACATATAAACATTGGAGTATGATAGGTATTATATAAATACATAAAAATGAATGCAGCCACTTCAAATGTTAATGAAAATGCTAATGTTACTGACTGTACTGTTTATCATGATGCCTTCACATGCTCCTCATAAGCTCCTACTTCAGAGTTAAGGAGTCATAAAGAGGACTTGTCAGTCACACATTCGAGTGCTTTTGGTCAGAATTATAAGAATCTTTTTCAAATGTATCCTGTAACAAAAGTAGTGTTTTGGTGGTGGTTGTTTGGTTTTAGAAACAAGCAGCAGAGAACTACTTTGTGCTGTAGTGGAAGCTTGAAGATGAGAAAATGTACAACAGCCATGCAACTGATTTTAAAATAACTCAATAGCTGTTGCAGTTAAAAAATAATGTATTTAATAAATCAATTGATCAATTGTTGAAACAACTTCCATTCTCTCTGCCATATGTCCCTCAACATACTCCCCTAAATGTCACATCTCTGCAAATTCTGACTTTCCCAGTCATGTTTACCACTTTGTTGGGCTGTTCATGTGTGCTAAACCTGTAATCAATATTTCCAACAGCACATGTACATGATAATGAGTTTAGGTTCTATTGCAGCAATAGAACCTAAACTCATTAACAAACAACTTGTGTAACAGGAGATAGGGGACCAGTGACCACTGGGGTGTGGTTGGTTTCAAATTGTACAGTATATTGGCTTTGCAGTCCTTGGTGACTGTTCATGACAACAGCAGCCTGCCATGTCACCCTGCTGATTGGGATTAGAGTCAGGTGTTTGGCGTCCGACCCTCCACTGGTGCCTTGCATACAAATAGACGCAGATCAATAAAGTCACAGCAAAGGTTACATGAGCAGGAAAAGTTAAACATATTGCAGCATTGGATGTGAATAGCGCACGCAAACTTTGTTTGATCAGATGTGTGTGTGTGTGTCTGTTTATCTATGTATGTCGTGAAGTGTATGCCATGGGGTGAATACACGTGTGTGTGTGTGTGTGTGTGTATGTATGTGCCTTGAGGCTGTGTGGTTGTGTGTGGTGTGTGCATCTATCTGTACTGTGTCCTTCAAACAAGGTGGCAGCCTTGAGTTGAAAATGAACCATGAAGACTGAAAAAGTAAAAAAAGTAAACAATATTGTGAACCATATCTTTTTTAACAAAGGTTGTCACCTAGTGAAAATAAATGTTTTTCTCATTTTATGCCTCTGAATATGATATTACTTGTTTGTTTTCTATAACATATTTCTATATCTTTACCAAGGATGCCTGTCATTTGGGGGGACATTATCTTTGTGTACGTGCAAACACAACATTTTTGTGCGTGTGCACGTTCATGCTTGATCATTCGGTCAAGATTATGTAAGAAAAACATCATCAAAGAACTGCTTCAACAAGAAAAACTGTGCAATTGCCATTGGAATTCACTGGTTATAGAAGGTAACGCCTACAAGCAGTGGACAAAATAACCAAAACACATGAAAACCACATGAAAAAGGACTTTGAGGTAACTCACAATCACAATTACAGGCAGCTACACAGGCGTGTGACATTCAGTTCAATGCCAATTAGCATTATGTGTCAGTTTTAAAAGAAGTCTGACAATCATTACTTTTACGAGTTTTCAAAACATGAGGCAAATAACAGTTCTAATGGAGGCCAGATAGTGCATCAGTCACAAAAACTGCCACTCAAAGACGCATAACCTGATGCAAAGAGCACAAAACCTATAGATCCTTGTGCAATGGAACAAAGTAATATGGTCTGAAGGGTCAATGTTTACCCTTTTTTACTACATCTGGTTGGGTTTACTTTACAGAAACCATTAGGTCGATGATTGCCCAGTCAAGGAATATGAGACCAATATGAACTCCTTCTGAGGAGATAGAGTACCTACAACAGTAACAAGCGTAAAAAACTACAATTTGAACCTATACAAGCATTCTGCAATTATTTCCACATAGAGAAGCTTTATGTCTGGAAAAAATACTTTACAAAGAGTTGCATAGTTTATGTGATGCAAAAGTGCCAAAGTCTGAAATGTGCAAATTAGATGCAAGAACTCATCCCCCATGTCCTGAGTGTAATCAAGAGAAATGCCATATCAATTTGAGATTTCATTACAACTCACTGATTAATTTACCCAGAGGGGCAAATTACTGGTACGGAACGCATACATTTAACATAACTGTAACAGTCTGAATATGAACAAAAAACAAGTTCTATTTGAGTGGTCAATGAGGTTGAAGAGAGAGGAGGTTCTTTGTTCGTTCCATGGTTCATCACCAGGTGCTTCTTTTTTTCAATCAGCATTTTCTTTCTCCAACCCACTCTTCACATGTTATTGTCAGTTTTTGTCTGGCTTTGGAATCTCATTGAGGTATTGGGTTCTTCATGGACACTGCAATGGAGCTACAAAGTAAATGTCAGTTTTATTGCTCTTTCCACCTCCACATACTGAATGCAATAAGTCCAGGCACATTCTCTGAAAGTTGTCAAAGGGGATTCTGGGAAATGTAGGAAATCGCTAACTGAAACAGAAGAAGACAAGAGAGGTTGAGGAAAAGTGGGAACACCAAAAAGTTAATTTCAGCACAAAATAACTCCCACATCACAAAATAACTCCAGGAATGCAATGAACATCACAGACTGATGAGAAATAACAGTGCAAGAGTATATGGAGGTGGAATTTTCCTTTAACCTTCCACAGCTATACCATCAGCCATCAGGCTTAACACAACAAACTCAACCTAAATGAAATAACCCTGACCTTTTTTAATGAGTAATGAGCAATTACCACATGCACTTAGATGATTAATAATGTCCTGTATGGCTTCACCCACTGCCATCTCTGAAATAGATAGACAGATGGTGATGAACTAATTTACCAGCATTAAGTCCAGGGATGTTAATTACTGGTATGGAACTCATACATTTAACAGAGCTATAGCAGAATGAATACTGTACAAAAAGTTATATTAAATGTCAATAGCAATAGAATGACACATGAGGCCGAAGAGAGAGGAGAAAAGGGGGATTGCATTTAAAAAACTGTGGCCTAAGCAGAAGAAAATGTGTAATTGTGTTTTGCTCCCATTTTTGTTTGTTGAAGCCATATCTCATTTTCAAAGAAAAAAAAAAGAAAGAAAGACAAAGAAAAAATAGAAGAGATGAGCTTGCTTTCCATCATCAACTTCTGTCCCTCTCAACTTGAAAATTGCTTTCTTGCAGTAACATTAATTTCTACATTTGAATAAAATGGTGGTATTGTCAAGTTAGTTTCCAAATCACATGTATTCAAATAGTTTTAAAGCAAATCTGTTGTGGAATATATCACATAGTGGTCTACTCACTGCCCTACCATACTGAATTCTTAGAAGCTAACACAGTAATTAAACACAACTAAGTTATATTATGACTACTTGGTACATAAACTTTATTATTTATTTACTTTACTATGTTTAGTTGTAGATAATGTGCAAGGTCAGTTGCACATTAACCATACGCAGCTATACCATGAGTCATAAAACTTAACACAAAAAGCCAGACCCAGATGGAATTAACTCTGACCTTCTTCAATGAGTAATGAGCAATTACCACATGCACTTAAATGATTAAATGATGCACTGTATGGCTTCACCTGCTGCCATCTCTGAAATAGACCACTATGGTGTCATCCATAGGAGGTCATCATGCATTCCCTTTACATTACTGCAATGAAGGTCATTTCTAATGTACTGTATGGCCATTTTCCCATAGGAGGGGGGTTGGTGGCATTAATAACCAATTGCCTAAATACTGATAAATGCTTTTAAAAGGGCTGCCAGGAGGAGGAAAAGGGCACAGTGAAACCCCATCGCTCCAAGGTCATTCATCAACCCGTGTGTCCATAGCAACCTTGAGACTGCGGTGTGATTGGTGGAGACGAGGTAAGAGGTTATGCCCTGTAGATCAGTTAAGACTCTCCATTCCCACCTTCCCCTGCTGTCTCACGATGACTCCTGTCTCATAAATCACCAGGAGTTAACAATTATACAAGACGATACTCCACCTCACCTCAAGATCTTTGATTGATGATTTAATCAGCGAGGAGTACGGCCCTTAACAGATTCATAACCTTGCATAGTTAGGCCGTTGGATTATCTGCCAATGTCGTACGAAAAGATCATTCATATTCCTACAGTAAGCAAAACGCAGCCTGCTCGGTCCCATTTTCCCTCGATGCACATTCCTAGAGTCATCCTGCTTCGTAGCGGCCCACTGCCCCAGATTCTTCATCCAGACAGGTGGAGTGGTAATGTGGGTGGTGTTATAGTGATTTGCCAACCAGCTGCCTGCACCGGTGAATGCCCGCTGACACACACTGGCCAGCTGCCTCCCCCAGGAAAAAGTAATCAAAGGGACTCCCGGTGCGCCAGGATGGCGTGCGGCCGAGAGTCTCTTCCTCTTTAAAGCAGCGACTGGCTGACTCAGAGAAAAAGGGGCAAATGAGGAGAGAGTTGTTTGAAGTTTGTTTTGTACGAATAAAATGTCAGCCTGAGTCTGAGTTCAGCGCGGATGATAAAGGCTATTCATCTTGACATTTCCTATGGCATCCTAAAATCGAGACCCTCTTCTTCGATGTTATCCAAACCTATCATTTCCGGTAACATCGCTCCAACAAAGCCGAATCTTCTGAGATACTCTGAGGTGACCCGAGAAGGACGAAGCGGAAATCGAGACGAGTTTGTTCATTCATTCGTTATTTCAGCCCCTTAATCCTCCTCAGACACGTAGACGGAGACGCAGCTGCTTTAATACGATAGCGCGGGGTCTGCGTCAGCGCCTCCCTTGAATTCTAATCCCGGCCAGCCGCCTTCTGAGAAAATGGATGAGTGAATGTTAATGCAGACGCTTCCTCGGTTGCCTGTGAAATAGCCGAGGGGGGGTGGGGGGAGGTTTCTTCAGACATGACGCGCTGCGGCTTCATGCTAAGCGTTTCTCCTGAGCGCCGGGCCTCGCACTCCGCCGATGAGCCAGTTTTGTATTTGTTTTACCACTAAAATTGCCGCTCGGCGTTTTGTTTGGCGGGCAGGTTGCTGTTTTCACTCAATGAATTATGCATGCATTGTTACAACTTTCATCTCGCAATTTCCATGTTGGCTTGTGAGCAGTTTCTTGGTAAGAGGACAACACAAAGAGAGATAGAGGGAGAGAGATTCTGTGTCTGGAATGTTTCAGCCACTCCTCTCTGGTACGATCCCCTTTAATGGCTCCTTTGGAGGTATAGTGGTATGTAACGACAGCAAGCGTTTCCAAATGTTCTTGTATCTCCGGGAGAGCTGTCAGGGATTTAAGAGAGGGGCTGCACCCGAGGGAGACAACGACGGGAACACGAACAATTGATTATCTCAACCGCCTTTCAAAACCCTTTTGCGAACAACCACAACGAATCCCTATCTATCCGCCCGGGGTTCACCTTCTACTCTCACTCCAGCTTCATGGCAGCAGAAAAAATGAGAAATCAGTGACTGCGTGACCCTTGGGGATAGTGTGCACAAGGTGAGGAGGTGAGAGATATACATCTCCTGCCCAGCATTCATCACTCTCCCAAATGAGGGTGCATCTGTGTTGTATCTGGTGGAGCCATTCGGGCCCAGGTTCCAGACCATATGGCACTTAGGGTGATTTACGAACCTCGGATAAATTAAGGGAGGGAAACATGTCTGCTGCCCGAGGCACCGTCACTGGTCTGTCGGCTGAGCTCTAAATCTGGAGCTGTCCAGGAAATACATCTAACAAGCATGTTCTGATGTCAGAAACACTTTGCAAATGCAATAACAGTGTAGGTTTCCCGATAAAAGCTGACGGACTTGGTACAAGGACAACAGGACCTCGCATACAGATCAGAGGGAAAGTACAAGACGCACATGCAGTATGCATAGTTGACTAAAACAATCGACATTTAATATTCATAACCGGCTCTACACCTCATCTGTTTGCATAGTGGAGAGAAGTTCAATGACAACACTACAAGACACTTTTCACTACTAGTACAGTAGTTACGCTTCACTTTAAAGCCACCCCGAAAATAAAAGATTGTTTGACAATATTACAGCTGGTTATCCTCTCAGAAATTTTGTGCAATTTGGGTGGAATGAATGCATCAGGCACACACATCATGTTTGCTCTACATGAGAGAAAACCTGAGTGATTTGTGAAGCTTTCATGTACCATTACCTGTTCTTTTTTTTTTTTTTTACTTTCATCATGTGACCGCCATAAAAGCCCCTGACTCTGAAGGTCCAGCACTTACAAAACACTTTATTCCCAGTACAGTTTCCCTTGTCAGATGATGCCCCTGGCAACATAAATTGGTCCAAACCTTGGAAAAGTTCTGTGCCGAGCGCCGCCGATTCACAATGTTGTTGAAAGTCGCCTGTCTGGACTTTTGCTTTGATTGTCGTGCGCCTCATTTGGATGCAGCACGACTGATTGCTAAGCGTGCATCTTTTGGCCTTGGATTTTCAAGCCTTTGCTGATCCCAGAGAGCGTGATAGAGCTCAAAAATGGCACAGATAAGAGGAGGTCTGGTGGCTCCCTTGGTCCCTGCCTTTAATCACACAGGCCTTTTGAACAGTGTAAAGCTGTTTAAAAAGCATCGCTGGAGATGCCAATCAATGCCTGACTCTCAGAACAGCCAGAGCAGAGGAAGAGACAGTCGAAAAGTGGGACACAAACACATTAAACTGCCGGTCACCATAGGGATCACTAGACTAATGTTAGTTAGTCTAGTTATCTTGCCTATAATTTGCAATTGTATTAAGTTGTTTGTATGATGCTCTCAGTGTTTCATTCTTATGTCTCAGAAACAAATCTTCCTAATTGTTTTTTTAAACACCCATGTGTCATCTTTTTCAGAAATGCCATGAATACAACTTATAACTGGTTTAAGATTAGTTTTGGAAATCTGTCATATCTGACTGCCTTATTGTAAGTGTTACATTCACCTGCCGATCTCTCTCTCCCACACACCTTCAACAGCTATCGCAGGGCATAATATCACACGATTTCAACTTTGCAGTAGGTTGTTCCCATGCCTTAGGACATTCAGTCTGTGTTAGAGTTCACTGCTGTTCTGCTATTGACAGGAACAAGAGAGAAGAAATTAACCTGGATCTTGAAACTGGTGTACAGCTCCATAGCGAATGTAACACAAAAGGAAGGAAAATGTGGCTGTGGAGGTAACAAAGGTGGTTTTCAGGGCATCAGGATACATTACCTGGTTTGGAATTGATAGCACTGCTGTAATAACAAGATCATTTTGATGTAATAATTCAGACTGAGTCCACGAAAAGTTTTCCATTCACTGTCATTTGTTAAATTTCAACTGGGAGAGAATTGTTCATGCTAAATAGAGAGGAATTTATACCAAAATGCTATATATCTATTTTGGAAAGCTATTCATCATTCAATATCATTCAATATAGAGGACTTAAATGTTGCATGACAAGAGTCTAAAACTATATAAGTGACTATAAGCCTATGGCCTATTCACTATACTGCAACTTACATGTTTTTCCCACTGGCAACATACAATCTGCTCCCCAAGCGAGGTTGTCTCGGTTGTTGTGGAGATACTCAGGGGTCTTAGAAAATCATAGGGGTCATTGAGAGGAGCCAGGTCAGGATGCTCCCCAGGTGCCTCCTTTGGGAGGTGTCCAAGGCACGGCAGATAGGGAGGAGACCCAGGACAGAACCAGGACACACTGGAGGGACTACATCCCCAGCTGGCCTGGACCCAGATAAGCAGCTAGAAAATTAATGGATGAGAAGACATGCAGTAACTGCTAGTTTCTTTTTTTCATTTTCAAATATAATAATATTTGGATGTACTACACACAATTCCTTTAGTGGAGCAGCTCAGTGGCAAACAGCAGAAGACTGTGGTTGTACTGAGCAGCTCCCATGTATGAATGTGTGCATGAATGTGAAGCAGGGTTTTGCTGAAAAAGATCATCTGTGCTCAGCAAACTTGCCTTGAATTAATAAAAGACAAGATATAATAAGATAAGATATAAGTTGATGGTTTAATCAGCATGTACAGTATTTTAAAGTGAGCTGAAGTAGTGTTGACTGTTTTAATCATCCCCAGAATTAAAAAGGCATGATATTAAGGCATTAAAAACATTACTGTGACACCCATGTTTTCAAAGCAGCTCTTCAGATGCCTTTCCATGCAATGTATAAGGGATGGATTTGAGTGTTCTTGAAATAGACAGGCAATAAATTAACAGTGATGATGACTTTGTTGAGCTATTGCCCCTCATTAACCAAAACCGCTCCCGAGGAATTCTATTAGAAAAAGCCCTTCAGTCAAAACAAGCGCTTTCAAGAGGCATGAAAATCACCTCTGATGGATTACTTCTGAGGCAATTTACTGAAATCATTTTCAAGGGTGGGCTGAATAAACGTCTGACTCAAAACAAGGAGAGTGGAAATCAGGGTCAAGTGAAATAACAGTCCTGCTTTTGAAGTGCTTCAACACTGTGGGCAAGCATCCATTGGTATTCATGAGTGAACAAATAAATGGTATATTTGAGAGTTATATCCATTTACATATATATCAAAGAGAAAATGTCTGAAATTATACATTTTACAACATCGTGGTTATTTCAAAGCCTTGTAAAATATAATGCTGCTTTTTCCACGTCTTATAACATCAGGATGCAGATGTTAAGTTTAGACATATATAATCCCATATACCAAAACCCTGTATCAGAACCAATGCTTGCCACTCATAGTTATTTCATCTTATATTTATCCAGAGTTCATTCTTGTGATAAAGTATGGCATTTGCTAGAGAGACCTGCTGGTTACAATGATGAAGAGATGAACCAGGACAGTGGAGAAATAAATAAGTGTTTGAAACAAGAGAGTAAAGTTACAGTCCATTTTCAAGAGTGAGAGGTTTCCATTTGTCACTGGTCTGCCAGTGGAACTGCAGAGGAGGAGATAAGATCGTTTAATCAGAGCTGACCTGATTCCTCTCTGTAGGGGACTCAGCTCAATAGAGTTCAGCTGGAGGTAATGCAGGACTGATGGGTTCAGCATCAGGGGACAAAGGTTCACATGGAGGTTTGGGACAGTTAGCGGGACAGTTACACAGGACCACTCTGAAGAGCACGGGAAGAGCGTGCAACCCTCCAAAAAAGCTACAAATAAAAGGTTAAAGCTACAATATGCAACTTCTTGCCTGGAGGCAACAAAGTGTTTACTCGCCCTGCCCTCCTCCCCCTCAGTTGGACAAGTTCACATTCCAACACTTGTCACTCATGTTGATGAGCCGTCTGCCTCAAAACAGCATACAGCCCGAGGCTGATGTAACTCAGTCTCCACAGGCACTGAAGAAGCAGACAACCTGCAATGTTGATGTTCACAAGGGATGGAAAGAGTACTAAAGCATCCTACTCAAGTACAAACACTGTTACCTTGCTGAGGTTTTACTTACATAACATACATACACATACATAACAGTCAAATTACCAGTGTAAAGCTAGGTAAATTGGAAAAATTAGAAAATACAAAAATCAAGTACACAAAGTAAAACTAGATTAATCTTCTCTTCTTTGCTGACTGACCATTGGCTAATGGCTCCACGATTTGCCAGTTTACGATGGTCCAGTTTCTGATGCTGATGGAATTTGTACTCTGTAATGGCTGTGATTTAAAAGTACAAAAACATACTTAAGTAAAAGTAAAATTGCTAACTGTAAAAAATACTCCAAAATGTACAAGTACACAAAAAAGCTACTCAATTACAGTAACGGGAGTTTAATGTAATTAGTTACTTCCACCCTCGATGTTCACACATGTCTGCCACACGTTTAGCGTCACTGTACTCCATAAGACACACGCCCACAGCTAATGGTATACGCCCCAAAATGGCTTGAACATCATTGAACAGTCAAATTCAGGCATTTTTCATTGATTTAAGCATGAACACATAGTCACAGACACAGACTGATAATGCATAATATATCACATTTATTTATTGTGAAAATGTGAAAAAATTTGCATATTGCAGCTTTAAAATAGAATGCACAGTACAGCTGATTCGAAAAATAGAAGAAATGCCAGTGTGACAAATGGTATAAGCCTCGGTGCTGTGTCAGCATAAAAAATCCCCCTTCTCTCCCGCTGTGAGGGCAGTTTGATTTGTCACAGTGGAGGGAGTCCTCTCCCCCCTCTGGCCAATAGTCACTATTCTCCTCAGCCAAATGGCTGGAAAATTCATCGAGCCATTGCAGCACAATTAGATATGCATTGTGAGGGCTGCTGTGACCTTCCCGTGATAAAATCCAATGCATCACAGTTTACATATCATTAACAACAGACCCAGGCAGGTTCATCTGGCTCCAAGCCTTTGGCTAAAGTCAGGAAGTATCTGTGGGGGAAACAATGTGGCCCCATGATGATGAAATCCTATTTTGATGAAGGCAGTTATCATATTTTATTGCAAGGAGTTGTAGACCAAACCATGGCTGGCAGATGAAGTACTCAGTAGTGAGCCACTGGGGAACACATTTACTGAGTGTGTGAGCTTTAACCATCTCTCTGAGCAGGTGGCCAGACACTGTGAGTAAACAGAGCAACTCATTATGAATAGTGGAAGCAGGCTGCATCAGAGAAGCGCAACATCCTCGGGCTGAGCAGAGCTGAGGCTTGTCAGCTCACTGCTTCTCAAACACTGGCGGAGAAGGGCCCGTATTGATCTGCGGGCTCCGAGGGCGTCAGCTGCCAGTGCCCTGCAAACACAAGCTGGCATTTTGTTTCGGGGCAAGAAACCTTCAGCACCTCCCTCTATTTTTCTTTATTTTGTTTCATGGCTGTCGGCCAGCCTGTCTCGTCTTCCCGCCTGTCTGTCTGTCTCTTTCTGTTTCTTCTAGACGAAGACACAGATACAAACACACACACATAATATCTGATGAAGCTGACATGATGAAGCTGATGAAAGCAAAAAGGCTTCTCCCTGAAAATCCATTCATTTCAATGCATGTTCACGAGACTCGATACCTAAAAAGAGACTGCCAAATAAGGCAAACACAGTCAGTGAGAGACTCAGGATTTTGAAAAGGCTGAAGTTTGCTTCTAGCTCCCATCTTGTCATTATTACTGTGTAGAAAATGCCAAAAAAAACTTTCCCTTAACTCATCAGGGCTTTGACACCATGTCTTGGAAGAGAACAGTGGCGGGAGGCTGGGCTGCAGTGGGCAACCAAACCACAAACAGTGCACTCTAGACAAGTATCAAGCCTTATCACTGTGTGTGTGCAGTGTGTGTGTGTGTGTGTGTGTGTGTGTGTCCCTGCATATGTGTCTGGGCTCATTAGAAGTGGGAGGCAGGCAGGCAGCTCCAGGAGTCTCCCACTCATTTGTCTCAGCAGCGCCTTCCCTCTGCTGCTGCCGGTGACCAGCAGCACTAGAAGGGGGAGGAAAGAGAAATGAAAGACAAAGCGGCAAATGAGACGGGAAGCTAGACTCGGCGACTCAAAGGTGTGAAAAAGAAGTGAAGTAATGAATACAGATGGAAAGCGTAATCAATGCCGATGTCACCCACCACAGTTACCCACCTACACTGTTACCAGCGGTGCTAAAAAAGTGCTATGTGAGACTGAGCTTGTCTTGCGGTGTTAACGGCACACTTAGCAACAGCGTTAATCCTAGAAACATTTACTGCCTGAACACACTGCGAGCAGCTTGGTTGATGGAACACTCTTTTCTAACCGACCAATCAGAGCCTGCGATAGGCTCTGATTGCATCTTTGTAGAAGTCTCCTGCAGCTACGAAGTACATAGAAATAGAAATCATGTTGTTTTCACTGCTGTATTTTTCGTTTTGGTGAGTTAACGTAGCAAGCACTAACAAGCCAGAATTATAAGCAGAAACAAATCAATATGACTTCAGAGTTTACCATCGACCACATGGATACAATCATTCTCTAAGCATCGTTTTTGAGATGTTTATTCCTGTACTCACCTCGCGGTTTTGGACTACCTGCATTCCGGTACCTATTTGCATGGACCCAGCACCTGGTGGCATGAAACGTTTTTTGTTTTGTTTTTTGTCTGCCATGTAATACTCACAATAGTTGACTCTTCTTTCCTTTCCCCTCCCTTCCAAAAACCTGTCTCATTTCCATATGAAGACAGGTGATTACCCTATAAGAAAGTAACAACAAGCGCATAGTAATCACTTTACACATGAGTGAGCTGCTCTGCAGAGTGTGTTATGGTAAACTTCAGACAGCGTCATGGTTGAATTTGCTGTCCATATGTCCGCTGTGTGGACTATTTTGGAAAATCAGACAAGGTAAGCATGATTTTTTTTGTATGTAAACGTGTTCGCATTTTCTGTAATCTATTAGGTCTCTGCTGGGACAATCAAAATTTATATTTGCATAGATGACTGCGAAACAGAAATTATTTGGAGTGTGGACCTGTAAGTCCCACAGTTAAATATGCGAGAAATTGCACGTTATGTTGAGTGTCCAGAAATAATTGGTAATAACATGAGAACTGGTTGAGTGAAGGGCTGTAAGCCACATCACTGTGGGCATTTCAAAACCAGCGCGGTCCAGCTGAGGGTCGCATTTAGGCCGACTTCTAGCTGCACCACGACATGTTTTACTGCATTATTCGCTGACATTGTTTCCTACCAAAATCGATATCCAATGAAAGTATTTGTATTGAATATTGATGCGTAACTACTCTAACCAGAATTTCTCTGGTAAATGGTTGAAGCCATTGCAGTTTCCTTTATGTATGATTAGGATGTCTCATAGTAGCCTATGTGGGCATTTTTATGTTGTGCACAGTGCAGTTATATCTTTAGTCTACTACTTGAAGGGCAGGTTTGTAAAAATGAGCATTATGTAGCCTATGCAATAATAAAATATTGTTATAGGTCAGCAGTAGTCGGAGCTCTAAGGTCATATAGTCGGTCATTTAGTAATGTTCAGGCTGTTGGTCTACAGTAAGCTGTATGGCTGCACTGAGCACCACCGTGCCTCCAATGCGCTTGTTGTCTTGATATGTTCCAGAACCGTTTCCCTCCAGACCGACTCGCGGGAACACCGACCCCTTGGTGTTCCGGGACCTCATCATTTACAAATTAAGCACTGAACTTCTGGTAACTTGTTGATTGCGTTGCTTACAATGTGAACACACAGTGGGACACTTACAGTCGCTGTAACTGCCTGTGTGGGTAGGACACAGTAGGATACTGAGACAAAGGCCATATTTTTTCAGGGTCTGGAGAAAAGAAGTTGCCCTCAGTATATGCAGTTCACACCTCAGCAGACGTGTTAATGCCTGATGACAACTGCACCTCCAGGTATGGCTCTCCTATAAGCTAAATATAACTTCACTGGGGGCAGATAGGAACAAGGGCCCTTAAGCATTAGTATGAGGCTGAGGGGGCTGAACAATAGGACCGTGTGTGTGTGTCTGTGTGTGTGTGTGTGTGTGTGTGTGCATCACTTACTCACCATAGTCTAATTCATCTGTTTTGCTCAATGTCTTTCTCTCACTCCTTTTAGCGGTCCTTGCTCCCTCCCCCTCTGCCTATTGTATCTTCCTCCATGACCTTGTCCTTGAGATACTGTACATCCCACTCCCACCCCTCCATATACACACACACACACACACACACACACACACCTCCTTCCAACCACGACAAGCCACTGGGAGAGCTGCTGAACACGTACAGAACAGCCAGAAGTGAAAAATGCCATTAGACGGTAAACATGAATGGTGGAGTGTGGGTGTGATTTTAGGGGGAAAACAGCAAATAAATCTGACATGTCAGCTGCAGTCAGCATTCAGGGTTTTGCCTTTGTTTTCCTGTTTAACACTCTGTTGTTTTGGCTTATGACACTGAACAGCAACTGAACAAGGAAAAGAGCTTGACTCAAGTTTTTGTACACAAATGTTTATGTGCATGTGTGCGTGTGTGTGTGTGTGTGTGTGTGTGTGTGCCTGGTACAGTGGGATATTTTTGGTTTCAGTTTCCCACAAGGTCTACAACTGTTCATACTCAATATTCTTCTTCATTTCAGCGCACTAGCTCATAGAAATAGATGCCATTTCCAATGAAGGGCATTCCCTCGCAGCAGCAGTAGTAGCAGCTATGGCCTCACTCAGTTTACAATAGCTAGAAAAAGGCTAGGCGGCAATACATCAGACTAATGGATCGGGTCCAATCGATATAGCCTGTCTGTTGACCATAAAACCTCTGAGAGGAGCAGTAAGCAGAGCAAAAAAAAGCAACAAAGACTGATATTGATGGTGCATGAAACAAAGGGAGGATATTCCTGAAGCGTGTATCATCACATTTATCTCAAATGTCAAATCATTGGTTGCCAAGCTAAATTAATGTCTTATTGATTTGCTAATGCCGATTTGAACTGTGCCACATATTGACTCAGTGACACTAAATATCAGACTTGTAGTCATAACTACAAGTCGACATTATCTTGGACTATCTCATTTCTATGGTTCATGCCTTCCCCTATAAACAACCCGCTTTGTTTCCCTGATAAATGACCCCAAGCTCAAGATACGAGATTCCAGCCAGCAACATCATATCTGATAAGATGAGCCTGAACCTGATTTTTCCCAGCCTCCTAACTATGAGTTTCAGGCTGTGCAGTCTGGATGCAGGTTCAGATATTGACAGACTAAAATAAATACAACCAGGAACCCTTCTATTTCTACAACTCTGTATCTCTCAGCCCTGCAGACAGTAGCAATAAGCTGGAACCATGTAAATGGGCTTACTAATGCACACAATGCTGTGTAGCTCGGAGGCTGTGCTATATTGTAAGCAGTTAATCATGAGGACTGATGCCTCTTGTATACGATCTAACTGTGGGTTGATTGCTGGATGAGTGAGGATTGTTATATTTGTTTTATTTATGCAGCGCAACAAACTGCCTCATGTTCCCATTCAACTGAACGTCCGGAACGATGCAAAAAATAAAATGTGAATTAGGTGTTTCCATCAGCCGGGTTGAAGCAAATAAATAGGCTTCCTGAACATCAGAGAAAACACATCCACCAGAAAAAGTTATCATTTTTCATGTCAGCTAATATTGGCCGCATTCCATGCTGCACGAAAACAAAAACAAAGAAATGTATACTCTACAGGGAATGACAGCACACATGACATTTCTGGGAGGCCATCGCAGACTAATATTTTACAATCAGTCTTTTAGAATATCCATATAAATTGTTGTGCAATTAGATTGAACTATGCCTATATCATTATTTATTTGGCAAATGTGTTCGCATCGCTATTTGTCACACAATTTCTTTATTGATGAACAACTTCTCGATACATCATAATTCACAGAAAAATACATGGATAGAAACCCAGCTATTGAGAACATTCAGTTTTCGAATCTTATTTTATTGTGAAGTCTGCCTTTAATCCAACATTATTTTTCTATATAATTAGGTATTAACTAGCATAATATACTGTAAATTCACTAGTTCTGCACCCAATAGATCACCATACTCTCCCGCTGACAGTTCAACGTTGTGTTTTTCAAATCCTAAACCTCTCTGTTCTCCTTTGATGTTGCAGGCAGAGCACAGTTCATGGTGCCTGGAGTCAGCACCTGTCAGTGCAGCTCTGATTATAACTTCATACCAGCACATATGTATTAGACATGCACACAGGTCTTTTTTCGGGGAGAGAAATGCCAAACCAAATCTTCTTATTTCCCCCACTTTCTCTCCAAAAAAAAATCCCTCCTAACTCCAGACATCTGTAATCTCCTGAATGTGCGGCTCCTCTGATCTCGGTCCAAAGTGAAAGGGCCGCACGGTGCAGCGGAGGAGACAGAAGTTCCACTGAACGCTTCACTTGTTCCACTTCACCGTTGATGGCATTTCGCTGTAAGCTTTCATGTGAGACGGTTTTGCTGCCTCGCTCGGGCCCCCGCGGTGGCTGAGGCCGACTGTTTGGTGTGAAGTGGTTGTGCGCCTGGTGGTTTGGGGGCTTTTGCACCGTCAACGTCACTAAAAGATTTTCCCCCTACATGAGGCTACTTGCTGCTCTCTCCCTCGAAAGCTTTGACCGTGGCCTTTAAAATGACGACACACTCCGCTTTCCTTAAGTGGAATGTTTAGTGACATGGGATGTGAGGCATGAAAATTGTGTGCGATTCGTTTTTTAAGGAGCAGAATAACACGCGGCAAGTATACTGTATGTTTAACTTTCTCACACTGAGCAGAATCAAAAGGAAGTGAGCTGGTACCACACATAGTTATAAAACATGTAATATCCAATTCACCTCATTAAATCTAATGAATGATGTGATTATCAGGCCTATTCCACTTTGCCGCAGCATTGGCATTAAATGCAACAAAATGATCAAACTCCGAGATCTCCGACACCGTATTTCACCGTGAACCCAAGCTGAATGCAGTACTGACCTCGTCACATTTTCTCTGTCAGTTGCTATTTGCTTAAGATAATAAGGCGATGCTGGCAGACTGTCCGCCTCCTCTGAGACTGCTGCTACAGCCGCCGGCTTTAAACGAGAATCAAATCATTTAGCTACAAGCCAGGGTGCAACAAACAGAGATGCCCGACAATTTCTGATCTCACTGAATCGGTTGTTATTCGGTCTATGCAGATGGAGGTGGGATATGTCATCATAAATGTGCTGAATTATCACATATTGTACATCCTACACACACAGGCATACATACACCGCTCATCTGACAGAGAGGCTTTTGTTCACCCCACTAGAACACATGTGTATCGGACACCGTTGGAATGACAATGATGCCATAAAATTTGGTGAGGTCAAACGGAGCCTCTGCAATAATTATTCATTGTAATTAGTTTTGCAACAAATGGCCCTCAGCTGCTGGTGACTACAAATGATCCGTGTGGTAATTCATAATTATAGTGAAAAGTAGCAGTGCACACAGCTCCAAATCAAAACAAACGGCACTCACAGAACATAGTCTTCTTATTTATTATGGGCAAAAACGAACGCGTTTCAGCTAGAAGCCATCATCAGCGTCGATGATGGCTGCATTTTTGCCCATAATAAATAAGAAGACTATTGTTCTGTGAGTGCTGGTGTTCTGTTTGTTTTAATTCATAATTATAGCCCAAGGGAATGGCTCTTAGATTTGACCTATGTACCTATAATGGACAACATACACTGAAATAACATTAAGTCTGAATGGATGAAAGCATCAATTGTGACTCTGTTTAGTCATCTTAAATATACACGTGTACTGATACAGTTATGGCCACAATGTGTAGGTCAGCAAAAAGATGACATTTGAAAAGATCGTAGATATTATGCCATAAAGATGAAAAAGTTTGTAAAATTTTGACACCTCTACAATCTCAATCCTACTATGACATCACAGAACCAGTGCAGTTTTGATGTTAATTTCCTGTGTCTTCAGGTCTAGCAGACGGATCTATCTATCTATCTATGTGAGAACTGTTTTCATGAATACTAGTAATATTTGCATACAATTTCTGCTAGTATTATAATCATTCTATGATATCGGCATGTGGTGTGGTGCCAATTTACACATTGTTGACTCCCTTAAAAATAAATAACTCTCTTTGTGATTATTCCTTTGAAATTCAATTCAATACATAAGGCATGAAAGACTTTCAACTGGATGAAAGGCATTAATATTGGATGACCTGCCTATGGGCGCTGCAGTCACCTTAAGCAAGGTCATTAAGTAAGAGGGCTGTGTCTGCATGCGGGGCTAATGTAGCACATAATCAGAGCCACTGTGCAGACGGATAAACGGATGAATAGATTGGATGTATGGATGTATGGATGGAAGGAAGGTGAGCACAGATGTCTCTTCAGGTGGCCTGCAGCCCGCTGACAGAACATGACAGACAGATGCAGTGCGTAGATTATGCTTACTAATGTTTAAATTGATTCTGAATAGCAATCAAGCTGTGTGGCAGATTGAAAATACAGACAGTCAGAGCACCATCAGATGAATCTCTAAGTAGTTTATACAATGGAAAGAACTTGGAGGGATTTGTCTCAATGTCATATTGTTAATAGCAACAGACATTTTGTCATCCTCTCCTTTTGTACTCAACTTCTTTGAACTGATTTTCTCTTTTAGGATAATATGAAGGACAATTAACATACAACAACATACAAATGCTCAGTATATTGCTACAATAAAGGCTACACCAGGGTAACTGATGATGGCTCTGATAGTGTAGGTGATTTTTCTGGCATGTTTTTCAACCACTTATCTCTCTTGCTCATTTGGGATCACGTCTGGTTATTGAGGAAAGGGCTTAACACAACGTCAATCAAACAGTCTTCAGAGGAGATGGAGCTAAAACTGGAACAACGAAGCAAGTTCAGATACATTTTCCATGAGAATTCCTTACCTCTGTTTCTTTAAGAACAAAGGGTTCCCAAGGCCAAAGAGGACATTCCCATCCACTTTAATTGCTGGATGATCACTGCCATTATCCTCAACAATCATCTCTAAGCTACAAATTAAATGCATGGACATGCAATTTCCTGCACAAAGAGCGATTCTGCATCTGAACATAAGGGGAATACATTATCCTTGGAAAGGTTTTCCCTCTGAGAGCAGTGACTTAGACAGTAAGACTGGCCTAGCAGGGCGTAAATTCTATCCTTCGCACACTCTGACCATGTAGGGGATGCAAGAGGTAAACACCTGCTGTTAGAGCGCATCCTATTATCTCTGCACACAAAAGCTTTTATCTGAGACCCTGAGCCTCTCCTGTATGTGCGACATAAGTAACACATACAGGAGAGGCTCTATATAACTATATACGGACATATAGAGACACATACATGAGCTGCTCCTGTATGAGGCCAGATAGTTTCCACTGTATTGCCTTCTGTCATGAATCTGTATTAAAAACAGTTGGCCCACGGTCTCTCTGGGGGGCTATTTTATTTCTAGTGGCCAGTAATGCTCAGCTAAGCCAGCTGTATGTATGCCCTACAGTGTCATTGTTGTCATCTTATATGAACTCATAAGTGTATCATGAATTGTCACCCACTACTGGGCATGAAATATACCCTCAATTAAAGTGGCATTAAATAATCTATGACTTTTATCAACCTCTATTGGAGGATTGCATCAACATGGACAGGTTTCTGGCACAGCTTATGGTGGCCTGCAATTGACATAAATAATAAAGTCACATTTTCATAATAGAGACAAGTAAGCTAGCTAATTAGAGCAGGGGATGGGAGTTTTTGTTCCAAAACAGAGTACGGACCAAAAAGTGAGTTTTGAGAGCCAGAAACCTCAGCAGCTGGCCAAGTAATCGTTGAGTCACTGGTATTGATCAACAATCCTATCAACCCCCTGCTGATATATTATGGTCATTTTATGCTATGGGGTAATAAAAATCTTACTTATTGCACCTAAGTAGTATATTGACTTTTCACTCAATATACAGTGCATAAGGCTGCTGGATTCATGCCACTTAGTGTAGCTCCTATTCTAACTTGTGCTAGTATCTAATGTACTCTTACTAGTTTGGGAGCAAAGCAGTGTGATTATAGATAGGAGTGAGGTAGATACTTATATCTACTTATATATACAGCACGTATTGCATATTCCATATCCATATTTAGGAAAGCAATCGGTACTGTTAGTAACAACTGTAAGTAAAGATGCATACTATTATTCTAGTTTCCTTTTTTCCCTGATGAATCCTGATTACTTTTGCAGCTACAACAACCTAATTTCCCTAAGGGGATCAATAAAGTTTCATCTTATCTTATCTTATCTTATCTTACAAACCAGAATTTGATGATAAAATGCCTGGAAATACTTGACTTTGAAAATATAACAGAGGTGTGTGATGACGATGTGTTGATGTTTGTCAAGAGGAGTAGTAAAACACTTCCGGCTACTGTATAATTATTAGGAATCAATCTTCCGTGCGGCCGTGGCAGGCCACTTGCCTCTGATTGCTAGCTGACAGGAATGGGCTGTCACTTGGCTGGGGCTGAAGGGTGAAACGTCAGGCAGCCGGCGGCATGCTTTCATTAACTGTAATCACACAGCTGAAAGAGCCCCCACCTGTAGAAACTGGTAAGTGGTGGGAGCATGGAGGGACGATTGGAGGGGAGCGGGGTGAGGAGAGGTGACTGTCACAGACGATAAAACCTTCCCTCATTGTAAAAAGGAGGATTTTTAGCTTTAGATTTTAACAAAGGAGCCCTGCCTGAAGACATCAAACATCATGTTCATGTCTATTTGTGTGTGTGTGAGCGAATTAGAAAGAGATGGGGGTGCAGAGACACAAAGGGCCATTCTGCTGGCAAGAAACACACAGTCCCTTGATGCGCACATCAAAGAAACACCCAAACAGCCTCCTCGGGGTCCTCCTCCTTACAGACATGTGCAAGACGAGACCTCATTCCCCATCATCGAACCGATGCCTAATGAGGTTACGAGACTTCAAACGAAGCTCTGACTCAGCCCTGCTCCCCCAAAGACGAGGAGAAACGCATTAAAGGTGAGAGCATCGACTTATACCTGCCTCTGTCCTCCTTTGGCGTGGCCCGGCTAATTCAAAAGCTCCGCGTTCAGAACCTCTGGCCCAACTCTTTGTTTCATTGATAAGATTCCTGCGAGCGGCTGATTCTGAATCTGTGCACCAGGCTGATTAACATGGAAGCCCTCGACCAACTCTGCCCCTCCGGTGAATATACTCAGGCATTATATAACAGGGGAAGGTTGCAGTTAGACAAACAAGGCCAGCATCAACATTAGAGAGATGCAGACTGTTGTTAAATCGATTTTGGTTACCTCGCTTCTCATTACGTGTTGCTGAACTTTTCCCATGAGACTTGGGCTGTGCTTCCCCTCTGGCTAACTGAAATCCACTTAGGCTTTCAAGGCTGGGCTTCGGTAAAGAAGTGTGTCAGCAGGGATTGTAAAGGTGCTCTGTGGAATCCAGGTCCATTCTGGGGGAGAATCAAAGTGGTTCAAGGTGTGCTCCTCAAACCATTATTTAAATTGATCATCTGTGTCCGTTTTGCTACTCTCTATCGCCGATGGATACAACACAACAGTGATTCGTAGGAAAAGAGCGCCACCTACAGAGACTTAAACTTCACCAGCAGAAAGTCCAAGGAAAAAGACGTGACAGCACTGGACACACTGTTTGATTGATAAGTGATCACTGGGAAGTACAGTGAAGAAACACCACAGCAACAAGCGCTGAGCACCAAACCATACCACCAAAATAGGAGGAGATGTGTAACTCTTCCACCCCTCTGACCCAAATTTTTCAAGTCAATCTGGAAATTTGCACCACTGACCTGACAGTCAAAACAAGCCCATTTCTCTACACTTCAGGCTTCTGCTGCCATTCCATAAGCAAAGTCTATTAGATGCGGCTTGGGACTCTGCATTCTGTTGGTGTCTCGCTCTGCCTATAAGCCCATGACGCACTGATCCACTTCCACTGTGCATCATCAAAACCCGCAAGCAATTACTAGACAGTTGTAGGCATCGGGGCTGCAATGACGCATTGAGAGCCGTCTTTCCTGAAAGATCTCAAATCCACTTTTTGAAAACTTTGTTCCCTGTTCCTTTTGTTTTTCTCGTTCACCATCTAAGCACGCTGCTGAATAATTCACCAGCAGGCAGTCAGAGTTATGAGTCGGAAAGGGAATATTATTTTCTCAGGCCGATGCCCTGACAGAGAGACAAAGAGATCAGTTCAATGACACAGAAGATTCCTACCCGCAGTATAAATATTCATAAAGACCGGGTGATATTGGCATTTCTTTCTTCAATAAAGCAATCTATCCAGTATTTCACTTGAGAAACGGAAAAGATGGCTCAGGGGTGTCTGATGCTCACATAATGTGCACACACAACGTGCACAGACACACACACACACACACGTGGATCGAGGTTACTGGAACAGGCGTAGGTGTTCATGTTTTCCAATGAGAAATAATAAATAAAGCAGGAGATTTCAATTAGCTTTGAGGCCTTTAATTACACAGATGGCACAGACTCAATCTTCCTGCGGGGTTTGATAACAGACCAATTTACTCACGCTGCAAAGGTGCTGCGGCTGGAGTCAAACCCCAACGAGACGCAATCATTTATCAGCAGCACTTTAATTAATTTGTCTCTTTGAAGTTTAGTTAATGGGGAACTGCGCAGGAAATATGTACTTCATTCAAATACATGTCATTTTTATCTCATCTTGGCAATAATACAGCACATCATGCAAACTTTGAAGATCTCGGAGAGGAAATCTTGTTCTTTGTATTGCAAGCGCTGCTTCATTTTGTAAAACCTTCAAGAAAGTGAAGACTTCATTAGTTACTGAACATGCAAGTGTGATTGAACATCTTTAGCGGGCACACAAACACTCTCTGAGGACTCCTCATAACCTTGGTAAACCTTTGATGAAGTTTTTCTTGTGATTTTCATAGTGCAGAGTATTGCTTAGTAGATAGTGCATCCTAACAATGTTTGTTTTCATATGTTGCAAGTCTTTATAATCAAGGCAAATGCAGTCGACAGCAATCAGAGCAAACAATTCACGACAAGAAGTCAGATTCTAACATCAACAGAGTTTTGTTTTCAATAAATAAGCTTCTATTTTTGAGAGGCGAAATGCAATGGGAAAGAAAACAGTGCATCAAAAATTATTGCACGTGTGCAGAATTTATTTGTCAGGTCGTCTGTTTACCTTTTGGTATGTGAGGATTTTTCTCTGTGTGTGTTCCACTGATGTTTGAAGCACAGAGTTTACAGCAACATGCTTGATGGTGCACGATCAGGCAGGATGGCACAGACAGCCGCACCAATCAGCTGAATCACACACAGGTAAGTGATATCGCAGTTTGTGGGCTCTGGAAATACAACCTTCCACCTGACCTCTGTACCTTAAACCTGTGGCCATTACCGCAAGTCAATTCTCACTATGGAGAGATTAGTTGGACAGAGAGGGTGCACTCTACTGTACTACAGGAGACCCAAAGTGGATCAAATGGCCTCTACACTGTCACCATCCTCTGACTATGTTCTCTCATTTCACCCCCCCAACGGTCTATGAATCTTCGGGTCCCGGTGGGGTCTGGTGAGTGGAGTCTGATGCCTGTTCTTTTCATTGTCTATCATCGGCTTCCGCACAGGGGCGACGGCGTCATATCAAATGGCAGACTGGTGTCCATTCTGGCTATTAGAAGCAGCCTTGACTGCAGTAGGCCTTCTGCATGGGATTCAAAACAAATAACATGCTGGCTCCCATCCATCTTCACCATTCTGTAATTCTTCTCTGTTGTGCCTTTACATCAAGATAAATCCCAGTACATTTACTGTACTTGGCGAACAAACTGAATCTCATTGTTATTCTTCCACTTGCTTCTGTGACTACTTTTGCCAGTAGACTATGTAAAGTCAGCAAGCTATATGCACTTGTCTTTCATAAACTAATTTCATGACACCAATCACCAGTCAGTCAACACTGTCCGGCATTATTCACCTCAAGTGACATGAACTATATGCTGTAAGGCAGCTAATATTGAATATACTATGTACATTTGCAACATAACATCAATACCAGTAATGAAATAGTATTCTATGAGCAGTGTCCATGTCAGTCCAGGTCTCGCTCCGGTCGTTCTGTGACATTTACCTGACTGTTCAGAGCTCTGGCACCTCACGTTTGTCTCCATCTTTCCGATTGTTTGCTTCCTTCTCCCTCTGGAATCCTGGTTGAAAATAAAAGTTAATTACTCTGACATCGTCCTAGAAAATCTGGCAGGAGATCCCTGTGGTGATTTTGCAGCCACAATGCTCTCCGCTTACCTCCTCTGGTATGACCTTTTGCCTGACAATTTATTGCTGCATTCAGTTTATGGCAGTATGCAGGAGATGGCAAACTGTAGCTTAATGTTTTGCCAAGCTGTGGAAAAGTGTGATTTCATTCTTTTTTTATTACAGGGCTTTGTTTAACACTCAATTCTGCTTGGCCAGTGAACACATTCTCAGGCCTGTTATTTCTGAACATGTGCACTTGCACTTTTTAGTTGCTCGGAGAGGGGTATGCATGATTGGATTGAGTGAAACTACATTGACTTCAAAAACTCCACCGGTTAAAACCAAAGTGCTGTAGTAGCACAGTATGGTTGTGAACAAAATATGTAGATCAAGAGTTGACTCCTCGTGCAACCTAAAGAGTGCATATACTGTCATTCTCCTAACTACTGTGCATGGCAAAAAAAGCAACATACAAACAAATGAAGAGGCTACTCCTCCCAAACGCCTAATATCAGACCGCTGTTTCACATCTAATCATGTCAGTCCGCAGTGAAGAAGCCTGGTCATTTTTCTTGATTTGTAATCAAATTAATTAGGAACACCTTGTGAAAAAACTTGCTCCTTAGTAACTACAGAGAAACAACTAAACAAGGAAGAAACTGCAAGGCACTACTGAATGAGACCCCTTATTTTTGTACTCATAACTAAGCAAAAGATAGTTCCCTGTAACCAAAGAATACTGGTACATGCCCTTCAATGGACTGCATTTATCTGAGAGACAGAGGAATAATCATGTGTTGAGGAAACCAGCACAACATGACGGGACACTTGAAGGAGATCGGCACTGACGTGCCATTCTGGAGGATACGTCAATCAAGGAAAAGTGTGTGAGAGAGGAGCTTGTGTCAGTAGAGATAGCGGTGCTGAATGTGTGGCGTCTCCTCAGCCTAATCCTGTTTGTCACACAGCCAACAGCGGGCATGGAGTAGAAGGAGATAGAGGAGGAGGTAAAGAAAGAGGGGGAAGTTGTTGAGAAAGAGGCAGCAGAATAGGAGGAGGTGGGACAAAGTGGAGGCACAGTCTTACAAAGCTGATTTGGGGATGATAGAATCAATGCCGTAGCCACATGATAACAGAAAGTGCAGACCTCAGTCTTTTCAGTCTTTTTTTTCTGTGTAGAAAATGTCACTCAGACGCAAGTGAAGTCAAAACCACGTTCACAAAAACAATGCAGCGTTAAGCTAGCTAATCTGGCTAACAGTGCAGGTCACCTAGGGCTAGCTAGCACAGCTAAAATAATTTCAAAACACATTGTGCAAAATGTAAATAGCTTCCAAAATGTTTGTCAAACTGGGCTGTAAATTGTGACAAATGTATCCTACCTTTTGGTGAATGGGTACAAAAACACTACATTCAAAACAAGGGCATGCTAAATGCCTCTCTGTCATTTGTAGCTGAAGTGTTGCCAGGCAAATTTTTTAGGTAATTAAACAGCAAATCTACCCAGTATGTCTTCATTACCTTGTGGGTAAGCCCCAAAAGGTAGTTACAAAAGGTTTTTGCAAAAATTGGGTCATTGTTTTTTTCAGTGCCAGTATATTGTAATTGTGCCTTTCTAATGCAAATAGGGGTTTGATAATAAAGGCTTGGCCTACTGAGGTTTGACAGGGGAATTTGATATCCATTTGAAGTACAGCAGCATTTAGTCAGTGATTCAGTGTTCAGACTTGCAAAGCAATCTGGAGCAATAACTTGGAAATAACTTATGATATAATTCCTACTAAAGATCCCTCTGTTCATGTTAATGCTGCTGTGTCTGCAGATATAGACATGTTTAGTTGGCTTGAGGACTTCAAATGCTGCCAGTAGTGCTTCAGGAGGAGGCCTTCCTGGCTAATCCTTACATCTAATTTTAACATAGTAACTGGGCAGCTGTGATTACTGGAATTGCAGGACAGCAAGTCATTTTTGCAGCTTCAGATGGACATAAATTATGCAAATCTATTGTAAAGGTGCAAAAAATTTATTTTATATAGCCACATTTTTTCCGGGGGACTCCCCCACACTCCCTGTTGAGGGCAGGGTTGGGTAGTACAGGAATACTTGTAACAGTGTATTCTAAATACAAAATGTAATTGTATTCCATTACACTACCCTAAAAAATTATGTCAAAAATTAGAAGATTACTTCTCAGAGGTAATAGTGAAAGCGAGAAATTCAGACAGACATTTAAATAGTGGCAGGTGTTCTACGTCTTTATAAAATGTAGCACAGAAGAAACGTTTGCGTTATGCAAACCTGAAATAAATTTACTGAACTTTGTAATTTTAGTCTGGCTGCAACCCTGGACAGAATGTTACTTTTACCACTTCTACATTTGAGGTTGCAAATAAGTTTGTGTAAGTCACACATTGTGTAATGACGATGATGATGTGTGTGTGTGTGTGTGTGTGTGTGTGTGTGTGTGTGTGCGAGTGTGTGCATGTGTGCATGCACACAACATCAATCCAATTAATTTGATGAGGTGGACCACCAGTTGTTTATGAATCAGGCTATCACCACCGTGACAGAAAAGGACATTGAAGTTGACACTGAAGGTTGCTTGCAGTGCATATTCAGAGTGAGGTGAGGGGACATCGTCGGGAACGTCGTTGTATAATAAGAACATTGCAGAAATGTTAGCAGGAGATAAATATGAACAGCTTAACTCTCGTGGCAGATAGAGAAGGCAGCACTTTAACACCATGAGCTCACCCAGCAGTGAGGTGTGGGGAGAGGCTGATTGGGTTCTGGAGCAGAAAAATGGACAGTTGACGCTGACAGTCCTCTGGGTCTCCATGTGGTAAAGGCTTTTCATGTCCTGGGGCAACAAGGGAAGGTGCCCCATTACCTAACCAATATGTAGAGTGCATCTGCAGGGACAAATAAGGACAAAGACAAAGCGAGGTAGGCTAGTTCTGGCATCTGTGGGCCCAAGCATGTCGGTGTGCGTGTGTGTGTGTGTGTGCAAATGCAATGGTGAAGGAAGAGTGAAGAGGTGTGTGCTGTACTCTTCTTTGTGTTCGAGCCTTTCGCGAAATAGTGAACCCCCCGAGATGTCTATCACTTCAAAGAGAGAGAGAGAGAGAGGAGTGAACACACATTTGAGAGGAAGAGGAAGAGCTGGTGCTCAAAAGGGAGAACAACAAAAGGGAGAGGCTTGTACAAAAGGGAGTGCTGGCACACAAACATTGTGGCTTCGAACTATTTCAATGAAGTGAGATGTAGGTCATGAGGTTTACACATTTTCTGAATAAGCCTAAAGTAAACTCCATCCGCTACTTTGAAACACAAATGCATCTCAAGGCCATTAAAAATTCAAAAAACTGGAGGATAAGATATCGAACTAAACCTTATGTGTACACAGCCAATCTGTCTGGTATTTTGTGAGCAATGCAACAATAATATCAGAGTCCTATTCAGTACAGATTAATTTTCAATAGATTATTAAACATGAATCCATTATGGATTATGATTATTTTATAATATGGCTAATTTCCCCATTCGCATATAAAGAGTTTCATTCCCCAAAAAATGAGATATTTGAAAAAGGGACACCTACAGAATGATTAAAATTAGAAGAAATGGTGATACATTTTATAAGATAGCAGATACCTTAAGCAGATTATTAACTTTTACTGATTGAATCCTCTGTCTACATTTTAGAGATACTGATTGATGAAGCTCAGGTAAAGATTTTTGTTGTAATGGATGTATATCATTTTGGGAATTAACTCTGCATACGCTCCACGAACTACTGCCAGCTGCTGACATCACCGGCCCGGCTCGGAAACGCCGATGGCAACACCAGACACCGGCCTGGGGACGAAGCCTCTCACCGTGTTTTGGATCCCTGCCTCACATGGAAGAGAGAAACCTCCAGGGGTGGAAAACAGATCCGAAGCATCCAAGAATACCTCCTCTCCTCCTCTGCCTCGCTCTGAGAGAAGCCGGCCCTTGGTGTCAATGGGAGCCTTTTCATGTGTCTTTCAGCGGGGCATGTCAACAGGAGAGTGCATCTCCACACACAAGCAAACACACACACACACACACACAATTATTGCAAGAGCAAGATAAGGTTTACTATGATGAATTATTCACAAGTCACTAAAGATGCACTATAAAGGTTAGCGTGTTAATTTAGCGTCGGCTCCTGTGAATCCCTTTAAAAGATTATGTTTTGAATTCAGCTGACATATTTATCAGTGCCCCCCCATAATTAAGTGGCTTTTTGCAGGGGCAGAATTGGGCCACTCAGCTGTGAGTCAGTGCGTGATGAGAGTTTTTATTTTCCCCGCCCTGGTAGCTAGGCATGGAATTTGACTGGGGAAACATTAAAAGGAACTGATTAAACAAATTTGGAGAAAAAAATGAAAGGGCCTATGATTATCCCTATTTTTCACTCAACAAATACCACAAATATAAGTCTCTTAAGTCTCAAATTGATGTAATCAGTTAAATGTTGATTAAGAGTTAGTGGAGGACATCAAATCTCACTGATCAATGTCTGGTTGAGCGAACCACTCTTCCATAACAGTCAAAAAATAGTTTTGAAACAGGTGGGAGATCTTCTGAGGAAACATGACTTGCACAAGCGTTTCTGTTGCGGATGTTGTTTATAACCACATCTCACTTTACCCTGGAATAACCTTGGCTGTATCGTTTACAATGACAAACTCCGAGGTGCCGCGGGTCTCAGATATTCACACATTTTTATGCCTCAAACAGACAGTAGGTCCTTTTGACGCGTTCACAAAGACACTCCGGGGTTGTTGTTTTTCTTTTTGAGAGTGGGAGGAAATGATGAGACATAATGAGAGATGGATAGGTCACCATCACTGAGCACCAAGTGTGATGATGATGCCAGAGAGACTGTCCTCTTTTACTTCTGACGTCACGAGACATCACGAGACATCACAACGTGGCGTCACGAAATTGGAACAACAGTGAATATATTTGTCGTCGCATTTTAAACCGCAAGCCACAAAAACACTCAAAGCATTTTAGCTGCTAAAGAGTGGGACAAAAGGGCAAACCATTAAAAAAAAGACATGGAAAGCTGAAAGTATAACTCTTGTAACTCTGCTACATGCACTTGTACAGCTTTACACTACACTGTCTCCAAGAGAAACTGTCTGAAAAATTCAAATTCTGCTCTCTTTTAATCCCTCAGAGGGAGACAAAGACAGAAATTTCAAATAAACTTTGAGTTTGTGCAGAGTTTGACCTGTTTGTCTCCCATTGGCACCTGCACTAAGATAAGAATAGGTGTGCGAAGGACTTGTCTCCTAATCCCTCAGAGGGGGCAAGGGAACGACATGGCACACAATCATTTGAGAGAAATGAGTTTTGTGCACTTAAAACATGTCTACTCAGCTCTACATCTACAGCGCTGAGGAAAGAATAGACGTGACGAGGCTCTGTGCAGGTGGTGGCAGACTGGTCCGGAGGAGAAATCGGTCAGGTCCTAATCTGTCAAGGACTTTTGGAGCAGCACATCAGGCCTAGCACCATGTACAAGCCTCGCCTTGCTTGGTTATATGCGAGCTTTTAGCAACATTCTCATCTCTCAGTACCTCAAATGCAGGTGGTGTAAAGCCCTGGTTATCAAAACATTCAAAACCCACTGTGCTAGTCTGCGTATCAAAAGCTCCACTGATCTCTGTGAGTGTGTAGAAGTGATTCACTTCCACGTTCTGGCTTTCTGGTGCTTTCTACATCTGAGGATTGGGCTTTTTAAATTCCATGAAAGAAAAAAAATGTTATCAGAGTGAGAGCCGGGTTTACAGCGGAATCAAAAGCTGACAATGTCAACCAATCAACGCCTTCATTTTGTTCATTTTGTCGTGTCATTGGCAGGTCACTGCGGCGGTGTGGTCGTGCATTAGAACTGGTCTAATGGGTGAATCAACTGGGATAAAGTCTGCACATCACCTCTTTACTCTCCTCTGGCGCTCCATGCCAGCTCGTTCAGAAGAGCCAGGAGACTATTTACTCAGTGAACCATCGCAGTATTACCGGAATCTATGAGCACAGTGGAAAAGCCAATGGACTGTGTGTGTACCGCAGACGTCTGAGCGTTGGTAGGACTTGCTCAAACAATTGCACAGAAGCTTGTCATATCAAAAGTGACATCGTTTGTGGCTGGGAAAAGCCACCTCAAAGCGAGCCAGCTCATTACGGAGACGATTCACAGCACATTAAGTGAAAATGTTACAGTAATTACATCTCAGGAGAGCGGCGGCAGTGGATGCTGCTGTGTACTAATATGGAAGCAGATGTGCTGTTCTGAAGAGAGAGAGAGAGAGAGAGAGAGACGGAGAGAGAGAGGCTTGTGCGCACCAAGATGAGCCTTAATAAGACTCCATTCAGCAGAATCTATCATGTTCATGGACTGCACCTCTTATTGAAATGAGGGAGACAAATAAAGGGGGAGGACAGAGAGCGGGAGAGTGAGATGGACGGATGGAGGGAGTGTGAGAAACGCTTTGATTGGACGTTTGACCCAGTTCTAGACACCGAGACCAGGGATGTACAGCATGAGGAGAAACACAAGATCCAAGGCCATCCTTCCTTGAGTAATTATGGGCATTACTGTCAACTGTGAATACTCTATTGTTAGACTATAGGAAGATAGACAGGCGAAGAGGGACTCATATAGACCTAGATATGAAGGATCTATTGTCAATTCTCTTCATTTTTTTCTATTTATGACAAGACTGTATATTGGAATCTGCTTGTGAGGATATGTGAATGGTGTTGTGTGAAAAAATGTGATCAATTATGGTGTTGACCTAATTAATTAATGGGATTTTTTTTTTTTTTTTGATGGTTCCGTTTTCCAACTTAGCTGCACGATTACATTGTGTTCTGCTACAGCAATCTTTACACCGAGAGGTCAATATCGATCATGCGAAATCAACATGATGTGCGACCACATCCTCTGGGAAATGGAGCCATTGACCCTAAGGGCTTAGAATGCCCCTGGAATAAATTACAATGGCAGACTACAGCCTAACGAATGTCTTTACTGCCTGCGTATCTCCGAAAAAAGAAAGGAAAACTTCATCTGCAGCAAGAATGACATCTACCTTCAATCTATGAATGACTAATTCATGAATGAGTGGTTTGGACCAAAACACAGAGTCGACGCCGCCTCGTCTATTATTCGAGAGAGATCTGCTGTTTTGAATCCACCTGCAGGCAGCGGGAAACGAGGTCAGATGCAAAACATCGTCACTCCCAGGAATCAAGCGTTCCACCACAGTGACATTTCCCTCCGGACCCAACTCGGAGGGGCATTGTGTTGCCGGGAAGCGCTGCTCAAAATGTCAGCGACGGCACCCTGCTCAGACACAACACAACACAATCAGGAGGATTGTTTGTGCGTTGAGCATGTAACAGTAGCGATGCTGCGGCTGTGAGTCCGCTAAGTAGAGAACTGGCACTACCTCTGCCAGGGTTAGGGTTTCATTCCCACTGGGGCCGTCCATGCTAAAAATGTACAAACTCATGACACTGTAAGGCACTTTGGGTAAAAGTGTGCACCAAATGTTCAAATTTTTGTCTAGGGGACACTGGAAATCCCCTTTTCCCATTTTGGCGCCTCCCATCCTGTTATTTATTGGCTCTCCTCTCCTTCCCATCATCCTCCCCTCTCCCTTTCTGCAATGAATTCCCAGTTTCACGTATAGACAGGATCACAATTGAATCTCGGCTATAGGCTTCACCCAGCAGCTGTGGTCTGAGCATCTGCTGTATGTTGCCATGCGGGCCTGCAGGGGGAAAAAGCATCTGGATATGAAAAGGGCAAGATGTTAGCCATATCACAGCTCAGGGTTTTCACTGGCAAGGACAGCGCACTCATGTACGCATTGTTCACAATATAATTGTTTGCTTGTGTGAAAGACAGATGTTTTATGGACACCGGGGGGGTAAATCATAACATGATTTATAGGGTAGTAAGGAAGGTAGATCTAATTTCTAGAGGTTGAGCCCAAGCCACAGTCTGTTTCGAAAGCTGGAGCCCTATATGCTCTTGCAATTGTTAACATCCAAGAGGGTCCATTGTTTTTCATTCACATGTGTTGTATTATGTGAATCACTGAAAAGGCATGGTGGAGACAACAAAATTTGACTTTAATGACAATGATATTAAGTTCAAGAATCTTGTATTTTACAAGATTCTTGAACTTAATATCGTCAAATCCTGTAAAATGACTCTGGCTGTGTATCATCATGTCCTGAAATCAGTGGGTTTTTTTTACTGAATTAATAATATTCTCATCGAGGTTGGTTAAATCTGTTTGCCTAACACTTCATACTGTGCAATGAACCCATGCTGCAAAAAATACATACACATCAGAATATTTATGTTTTGAGATAAAGTATCTGTACATGTAGATGACACTGACTGGAATTACATTTGGAGTGGCCAAAATGTGTTTTGCATATTTTGGCAGATATGATGTCATGTTGTTATATGTCAATAGGAAGAAAATGTACAGTATATCTCCAGTGTGCAAAATAACTTTCGGATGAATATCATCTACATTTACAAAAACATTTTCAAATGTATCTCTAAACATGTTCTGAAGTGTATGTGAAGTGTGGTTTTTTTTGCAGTATGAGAACAAGTTTGTCAGTTATTCCATGACAAATCTCTCTCCTTTTACTTACAAGATAATTGACAGCTGCGTCAAGCTAGCCACAGATAGCCACAGTAAGACCGGAAATTAAGCGATTTTGGCTCCAAAATAAAAGCATAGAATTTGTTAGTGACGGAGGGAAGTACGCTATTGGGGTGTAGCCTACAGAAAAATCATATAAAATATCAGTGGAATCAATAGATTGAAAATTGAGTGAAACTCTGCATAGGCATATATGGCTCTGAATATATGCTAAATGTCCTTGTTGTCCTAGTCCTTCACGAGGACAAGGACAGGACATTTTAGATTAAAAATGTGTTTATATTGACTACTGATTAATCCTTAAACGTTTCCTTTATTTCCATATACTATATATCACCTGGAGCGTCAGTTCACTAAACGGTAGGGCATGGCAAAGTCCCTGCATATTATATCATTTACCAACAAAACTTACACAATTCCACTTCCACATAAATGTATGGCAATTTTGCTTGATGTTTGCTCACTACAAGATCAAATTTGGATTTAAAGGCTAATATATAGGGAGCACTATACCTTGCCATACTCAAATAACGCCATAGGCTTAATGCTCTGGTCGCAACACGTGGGTCACTTTTAGTTCGAAAGTGTAGCCGGAAGTCATATCTCTCTGTTCTGGCTGACTTGACTCTGTTACATTGACCCAGTTTCAGCAAACATCAGTCGCAGCAGGTTTATTTGAATTACGGGCGCCAGGAGTGAGTGGAGGAGCGGCGGGCATCCCACACAGCGTGTCCTCTCCAAGACGCGGCCACTGCGCACAGCACAATGTTGGAAACCAAGTTCTTACCCACGCAATGAATCCTGCCAACGAGACCAGGGCCGAGAGAAGTGTAGAACAATATATTTTCGCTGTTGGCACCTACAAACTTCTCGCTTTCACCATCGGGACTATTGGAGTATTCGGCTTTTGCAACAATGTTATTGTCATCATACTGTACTATAAATTCAAGAGGCTCCGGACGCCCACCAATCTGCTGCTGGTCAACATCAGTATCAGCGACTTGCTGGTGTCTCTCATTGGAATAAACTTTACGTTTGCTTCGTGCGTCAAAGGCGGCTGGATTTGGAGCCAGGCGACATGCATCTGGGACGGATTCAGCAACAGCTTATTTGGTAAGAGGAATAAAATGAAGTTTGTTTTTATTTACTTATTTCGTTTGATTTGTTTATACTGGCACATAAACTTTTATCTTGACAGCTGCACGTCAATAATTTAAACTGAATTTATGAACGAATATACTTGCCCTTTTTGATTAATCGTCTGTCCCCTATAATAAACCAGCGTCTGACATATATTTCAAAATATAAGGAAATATATTTATGAATTACATATCCTGTCGAACAGTGTCATGTAAGACAATATATTTATGTAGACAGTAGGATAAACTCATACTGCTGGATTATCCGGGGAAAGCCACATTAAAATAAACTGCATGTCAGATTAATTTCTGTACCATGCATATAAATACCCGTAAATGCATGTAAAACATAGTTGCCATTGCCATTTTCGGAATAGTGAAATTAATTTTCCTCCTTATATTTCACATAGTTAAAAGATACAGGATGGATCAAAAACAGTTTATCAACAATGAATCTATTCCTCCTCCAGAAAGTGCTGTGGTACAAACCTACACAGCTCATCTGTGCACGACATTAAAGACCTTCGTTTTTGCTACTGATCCTTACTCAGACTACTAGTTATTCTACTAAACGGTGTGCGTATTGCGCCGGGCGCCGCTTTACGCACCGACTGGCACGAGGAATACTTTACCTTGTGCTGGCCTGTTTCCATCAATAGGGAGGATGAAACCTTAGCTTGTAGTAACAGACAACTTCCATCTTACTATAACATTATTACCCACTTAATTACCAATTTGATTATTTTAGCAGCGGAGTCTACATGAATACCAAGGGTCATTCCCCATGTCGCTCCTCATTAAGCATGTAGGAATTATCGCTCATAAGTATGGATGTGTGATAATGAGCTCATTAGCTCAAACCCTCAAGCCTTGGCCACTTTGCCTATGTACACATAAGGATGGGTTGTTTCCATGGATGATTTCCCTGTTCTTCTAGCATCTTAATGTGTTGGAAAATAAATTATGTTCTTTCAACTCTTAATAGCACAACTCTTAAATACACCAAGTTGGTGAATTTATGCATACTTCATATTTTTCACCCCCAAACATCAGAATACCTTCTTTCATCATTGAAATGACATTGGGCAGAAATGACGTGAGTCCGGCTGCTGCCTATTAGCTCCCACTCAGATGAGCAGAACATGGAGATTTCATCTACAGTGATACCTTGCCCCTCCCTTGTCACTCACTGTACAGTAGCTACTGCAGCTAAAAATGTCCATTTCTACTGTGTGACCTTTTCAAGTGTTAACCCCCAGTTTCATCCAGCTGGCCAATGCATGATTTGATTTCCGCTGACACAGTATGAGCATCACAGCCTAGCGGAAACCTTATGGAACCTGCAGTTCTAGAGAGCCTGGATCACAACCACCAACCTGACCCCTCTGAACAAATTGGTACAAGTGTGTGTGTGTGTCTTCCTGACGACACTGGAAATGAGTGAGATCTAAAATAAATCCCACAACTCACACCCTCTGCCACTCTCCTTTACAGTAGAAACAGTGTGAGAGATCATTTGTACCGGAAGGTACCACCGTCTTCACACCCCCACCACTGCCATCGGTGACATAGTGTACGTGTTAGACCCGGTGGAGGTTGGTGTCAGTGTGACCTGCACAGACACGTGCCACAGAGCTGGAACAATGCACTGAATGTATAAAATGTCAGGGACTCTTTTCATGAGGCACACTGATGAGGAGAATCCAGGTAAAAGCCATTATCCCTTATTGAAGTCCCTTATTAAATCTGTGCCAATCACAAAGGAGGAGATGTAGAGAAAGAGATGAGTTAGAGAAGCCTCAGTATTGGTGCGTCGCTCTCACACAATTGAGACATTAATGTGCTGCAGAGAGTGCTGAAGAGGGTATTGAAAGATGTAATTGGACACATATGTGTTTGTGTGTGTAATGTGTATTGACTGAAAATGCACAAATACTAGGGTGGCAGAATCAATGTTTTTTTTTTCACAAAGTATAGTAAATACAGTATATGAGACCTTACACATCAGACACAACAAGACACATTGATTGGACAGGACCATATATACAGTGCTATATGGACAGTTGGACAGCTACAAGTATTAAAGTATACAGTAAATACTACAATATGAGCCGAAACATTGCACTCGGTGTGGAATGTTCAGTGACAGATGTAGGTCTTGGTGATCTGTGTGGGAGCGAGTAGTCTCCTTTTTTGTGAGACTTCAAGGATTCCTCATTCTGAGTGGTCCGCAAACAAAATGCTGGAGTTTGATGGTCACAGTGTGTTGTGTTCGTACTTTTTGTTTGTGGACAAAGAGTGCGGTGAAACTCTTTCGGTCCAGACAGATGCTGAGTAGCCACTGACCCAGATTCTGTATCGAGCGCTCTGCATTACTCAGTGCGCCTGCCTCTCTCCCGCTGCCAGGCATCGTTTCCATCATGACTCTGTCGGCCCTGGCCTATGAGCGCTACATCCGGGTGGTCCACGCCCGGGTGGTGGACTTCACCTGGACCTGGCGGGCCATCGCCCACATCTGGCTGTACTCGCTGGCCTGGACGGGGGCTCCCCTGCTGGGCTGGAACCGCTACACCCTGGAGATCCACCGGCTGGGCTGCTCCCTGGACTGGGCGTCCAAAGACCCCAACGACGCCTCCTTCATCCTCTTCTTCCTCCTGGCCTGCTTCTTCGTGCCCGTGGGCATCATGATCTACTGCTACGGGAACATCCTCTACACAGTGCGGATGGTAAGACAGGGCGGGCTTGTTCCGTGTCTTTTTTCTTCCCTCTGTTAACATATCTAATGTATTATGAATGAGTTAGACGGATAATCTGAATGAATTACGCAGGCTTGTGAATGGGGGGTTGCTGATTAGAGTCTGGGCAGGAAAAGTGAATTTGTAACGCTCTCCCCTCCCTCAAATGCTGCCAAGGCGGCCTTTGAGCAAGGCATGTAACATCCTATTTGCCCTGTGATGGACTGGCAACCTGCCCAACCTTCCACCCAGTGCTTGCTGGGATAGGCTCCCCCATGACCCTGAAGAGGAAGAAGAGGGTAAAGAAAATAGGGACGGGACGATATGCTTACCTCACAATACAATTCGATACACAATATGGGCTTCACAATTCGATACAACCACGATACAATTTCATATAGGTTCAACAACAAATTCTGACTGTGCAGAATTTTGTTTATTTCTGTGCCACAAATCTTCTAAAAATGTAAACAACAATTTAAAAATGTCATTACAAAGTGAAAATAAAGTAATTTAGATGGAGAGATTGTGAAATTGTGATCAAGTCGTCTCATTTGTGATTACTACAGCAGAATAAAATGTAGCTAATATAGTGATTCATTTTTCTGCCCCACGATACGTATTGCCACATTTTTGTATTGCGATGTACTGAATTTCAGTGTATATCGTCCCATCCCTAAAAGAAAATGAATGAATGTATGAATGAAATGAACACCTGCTTGCTCCAGTGGAGCTGCTAATCATTACAGATTAAAAAAAAGTTCCTTAAGTATTAGATGCATGCCAAAGCTAAAACTCCTCATGGAATTACTTTTGCAGACTTTATTCTGGCTTTTCTTTTTTCTGAGAAGAAACTCTTTGACCTTCACCAGCCAAGTCGAAGTTCACTCTTAATCTTTCTTCTCTCTTCTTTCTCTGTATGCTAATATGCTTCTGTACCTGCAGGACTCAGTAGTGGAAATCATTTGGAAGCTCATTGTCCTCCACAGTAATAAATTCAGCGCTAGTTATAGACTGTGCCTTCGCAGCCTCAAAATGCATCTAGGTGTCACCGATGTCATCAGTTTTACACGTCAGCCTGGTAATAAAGCACTGCTGCTCAGGCTGTGAGGATGATACAGTTTACTCAGATTTCACAATGATAATCCATTGTGATAGCATGGGAGAAAAAGTGTCTGTGTGCATAATTGAAATTGGGGAGCTACAGGAGTCCCTGTACCCCACCCCTCTGCTTCTGCCCCTGAGCAGACGACCACTGGAATGTTTTTGAACGGGATAATGTGTAAGCAAATGTGTAAATGCGACAAACACTATGCATTTCTAATCCGCTGACCCAGATGTCTATCGGTGGCACAGCTGCTATCGCTTTACTTGCTTAAGTATTTACAGCATTTTAGGAAGTGTGAGCCATTAGTTCCCTGCGGCCCCGGTCTCCGGTTCCGCGGCACACCACACCCAGCCTGCATGTAAATCCCTCAACACCTCAGACGCTTGGCATGACTCATCACATAGAGTGGCACTTTAGGAGAATACTATGCCCAGAAAAGGCTTCAAAGAGAAGTATTCACACTCTGAATCCTACAGAGTATTTTCTAAAACAATTGGGAAGCTTTAACGAAGCAAGGAAAAGGACTGTAGACTCATGAATGCCTGGGTTATTATCTATTTCTAACAACATAGAAATAGATCTTGGGATGCTGTATTGGGCTATCGGCTTCATGATTAATGTATAATGTGAATAAAAGCGGACGTTGGATGGAAGCCTGGTGTGATTCTATCCACTCCTGTTGACTGTCTGCTGCCTCTGAGGGAGGCTTGAAACCGGCCACATGCATTCTCATCTCGTCCTTTTAGTGCAAGTCTATTTAGCTGGAGGGTGTAATCTACAGTGTCAAGTGCCCTTGAGAAGTCAATAAATGAGGTACAGTTTTAATGAGCTGATTGCATTATCAACTACCACTGAGGCTGTGGAGGTAACGCTATATTCTGAGCATTTCTTAAGATGAACTTTACTAGAGATGAGCTCTCCATTGCGATTAGAAAGACTGTTTGCAAATTACAAAGCTATTGATTTTCATTGCACTTTTGTATATGACTCATTTACGACCTCTGCCAGGTTAGAGATTTTATTTTGTGGGAGGAATTAAAACAAATCTAATTCCAGCGTCTGTAACTTCAGATCAGCATGATGGACTCTGCACTCTTTTTTTTCTCTTCTCTGGTGTTCAAACCAGTTAAGAACACATGAAGAAATAGCTGAATATGAGCATCAGTCCAGACTGTGGTTTGCCCTTGATTCACTTTGTTATGCTAGACTTTCCAAGCATGAGTAACTGCTGGCAATCAGCTGTCAACATGTCTTCTTATACCCATAAAACCTTGTGTTTTGGAGTTGTTTCCTGTAGTTAGTTCAGATTATGAACCGAAAGAGGACAGACCTGCATTTTCAGGCACCTTCGCTCATTTATTTTGTCTGCCCCGAGTTCGAATGGTATTATTCTCACCTGTCCAAATGAGCCAAACTAAGTCGTACTAACTGGAGTAAACGCTCCAGAGTTGAAATAAACCATTCCAGACATGCTTGGTGTGAACGCGCCCTTGGCTGTTGAATGGATATTGATCAGTGTCCCAGCACAGTTGTTCTCATCTTAGCCCAGCCTTTGTTTCTAGTGCACAGTCGACCCCCTGGAGCTTATCCCATAGCAGAATGTATAAAGTGTGTCATTTCCATTCTTGCTCACTTTAATCATTCCTAACTGATGGCCCTATCTGATGCTATCTGCTTGTTGTGGGCAATCCAATTAAAAGACTACAAACATCTAGCTAGAGATTAAGGAGTCAATTTCAGGAGTCAAAAAAACTTTTATTTAACCTTTTGTTCAGTATGCCTGCATCACATTCATACAGTTCCACACATTCACACCTACCCCAGTCTTCTACTGCTGGCCAGTGAAAATAAGGGAGGGTACAGTGTTACCCATTCAATTTTCCTTATTGATTTTCCACTGATTACTTTGATTCAATCCAGCAACCCTCTGGTCACAAGACAGCTACTCTAACCATTTGACCACCACCCCATAACAGGATCTGACTCCTTTCTCCCTCCCGTCTTCATTCTTCGTAGCTGCGCTCCATCCAGGACCTTCAGACGGTGCAGATCATTAAGATCCTGCGGTACGAGAAGAAGGTGGCGGTGATGTTCCTGCTGATGATCACCTGCTTCCTGGTGTGTTGGACGCCGTACGCCGTGGTGTCCATGATGGAGGCCTTTGGCAGGAAGAGCATGGTGTCTCCCACGGCGGCCATCATCCCCTCTTTCTTTGCCAAGTCCAGCACGGCCTACAACCCCCTCATCTATATCTTCATGAGCAGGAAGGTGAGATAAGCGGTGACTTAAATGGAATTTAAAGCTGCACTAGAGACTCTTGCATGTTGGTGGCCCCAAATGGCTTCTTCTTAGTGGCTGCTGGTGAAGAGGTTCAGCCAAGTTTCGCATTTCACTCCTGAGTTTTGATTCGTCCTTCTTCCTGTGTACTTCTTGCCCACTCAGTATATTTCCCACCACTGACCACACCTGACACCAGGAATTGATCTGAGCAAACACGGTGAATCTACAGCAATTAGGGGAGATGGAACACTCTTCCCTGGTGCTGCCCCACTTTATCATTTAGGCTGAAAAGACGGGTGTATTTTTCCATAAAAATCTTGCCTAGTGCAGCTTTAAGTGATTCAATTACCTTGAGTGCTTTTTTTGCGGAGGTACAAATGTGCAAAAATACATGAGAACGCAGCTACATTTCAAAGAGTGAGTGAAACCTGTGTGTGTCTGTGTTCCTGTAACAGTTCTGTATTTTCCTATTTATGGGTGTTTATGCAGGTGCACTATACTTAGCCAAGCCTTAATGTGTATGTAATGTATGTGTGTAGGAGTGGAATTGTCACTTAGGTTTAGCATGCTGGCATCCTGAGAGTCTGATATCTTGTGTGTTTGACTCTGACAAAAGAGAGGGGCAAGTGTGCTATTTCATCCCTGTGTTAAATACTAGTCTTCTCTCCTTTTCCCTTCTTCTCCTCCCACTTGCCCTCTGACAGTTCCGCCGCTGTTTGCTGCAGCTGCTCTGCTCGCGACTCTCCTGGCTGCAGCGCGGCGTCAAAGAGCGCCCCCTAGCGCCCGTCGCGCGCCCCATCCGTCCCATCGTGGTGTCGGGCGGATGCGGCAGCAGGGACCGACCCAAAAAGAGGGTGACCTTCAGCTCCTCCTCCATCGTCTTCATTATCACCAGCGACGACTTCCACCACCTGGACATGACCTCCAGGGCCGGCAGCACCTCGGCGGTCAACGTCATCCAAGTGCGGCGGGTGTGATGTGGGCGGGACGCCAGAAGGACCGAATATCTCACTCTGTCTCTCAGTATGCCTTAGGACTTCTCATGCAATTCCAAGCCAAAATAATACGCTCTCTGACCTCCCAGGACATCGAGGCTCTCTTTTTGTCTCTGCCCGTTTGAGATTCACTGTTACAGACTTGTTACAGATAATTGTAAATATCCCACTGTCAGCAGTGGAGTAGCCCAAGATCTCAACTAGACCTTTCTCCTGATAATGTTTCGTCTAGCAGATCGTATGACAGTGTGACATCCTCATCTTACATCAGTTGTGGTGATATACATGATAATGTAGCTAACAAGTGGTGATGTGTTTCTCTTAGAAAAAGAATCACAGTTATTCCAATGGCACATCTGTCATTCCTATATGTGACAATTGTAGGACTGTGTCGAGTGTTTAGAGGCCAGCGGTGTTAACAGACCTGAGCTCGGCTCAACATGTGATCATGGTTGTGTTGGTTGTTACCGCAGCTCGCCAAATGCAGTGTGGAAAATGGAAAAAAGCCTTAGCTCTTTAGCCATAGAACATGTTTCACAAACATTACTGTGTACGGATTCAATAAAGAGATCCTATTTTAACTAGCTAGCTTGCGTGCTTTATCTCATTTCATCTAAATCACCAATGTGGTGAAAGCAGTCGTGAAATGACATTTGGTGGAATTACCTTTATGAAAACTACAGGAGTGTAATTAGATCAGAGGAGATGAAACTGAGGCTGCATCAGTGAGAGACTCCTCTCATAACCCCCTGGGCTGTCAGCTATGAATAGACTTGATGAATGGATTTCCATAGCTGATAATTACCTTATTCAGCGTGGATGGGAGTGAGTGAGTGTGAGTGATTGAGTGAATGAATGAGTGGCCCTTCTGTCTATACTGTTTGTTAAATTGTGGTACTGGAGGATGATTTTAATCCAAAGAAAAGTGATGCTTAGTATTTGTCAGTGTTGGTACACTCTGAAAAGCCCCTCGTTCTCCCTGTTGTAGATGTTGTGAGGAGAGAGCAGAACCAAAGAGAACAGAAAAATAAAAACAGACAGGACTCACGAGCATTGGGAACATTTATAGCATCTGTTGTAAGTTCAGAAATTCTTGTCAAAGGGTCAATTTCAACTCATATATGATTTATGTATTTTGCTCTGAATAATGACTTGACCATTAAGATGGTACTGGCTAACCTGTGAGCCTGCCTCTGTCAAAAATATTGCTTGATTGCTAAGATGAGATTGTTTGATACTGATATTATATTTTGCAATATCTTAAGTTTGCTATTCTTCAAATGTTAGAAATGAAGTCTTGCCTGGGCCCAACATTTTCACATGAAAATGTATTCAACATGCAGATACACTGATAGTGTAACCATGACTACTGAACAACACTTGTCTTTCTTTGGCAGCAGCATATTGACTTGCGTTCACAGTTGAGTGATGTGGCTGACTGAAACTATTCAAAACCACCACTAAAATAGTGTGACATGGAATCTAGGTTTACACTGATATATGAGGTTGATATTAGCCCTTTATTAAAAATGACTCATATCAGCCAGTCAGTGCTGTCCAGCCCCAATTTGACGGAGATGATGCAGTTTGTTTGATTACATATTTATTGTATAACTGATCAATAGTACACCTGCTGTGTATGGAAAGCCCTTACACTTAATAGGATTCAACACAATTATGCATGAATATGTATTATTATTATTATGTATTATTATTTATTAGTGTTGAAAATGAAAATGCTCACATTTAAAGATTGAATATCAGCCCAAAATATCAACTATGGGCAGTTTCAATCCAAAAATGTTTGTATCTGTACTGGCCTTCAGAAACCTGTATTGGTCAAACCGTAATGGAATTCTCAGTCACCATGACTGGGGTGAGTTAGGACGATCATTATTACAGGACATTAACAATGTGACCAGCAGGGCCTTCACTGTGAATCAAAGGATTCAATCAAACTCTAAATATTTGGGTCCTTTCAGTTTTACTGTCCACTGCTCTTGTCTTTGCACCCTTTCGATCAGAGATGGTGCATTTTGCCGATGCTCAGAAGGGCTTGAAGGCCAGCAGCGTGTTCCACATTTTCTCAGTGGGGATGTTGGACATATTGGGAGGATTTTTAATGAGCAGGTAGGAGCCTCCCACCACAGTCCCTGCAGCACAACACAGCAGGCCTCGGTTGATCACCTGTGAAAAGTAAATTATATGAAAGCTTGTAACACTTTTTCAAGATTAATTTGACTGCAGTACTGTCAAATTTTATAAAGAACAAAGTAAGTGCTTGTTGCTCACGCCTTCACATGGTGTTTGGTAAGGATGTACTTGAGGTATATCACTTGCATTAAAGCACATTACAACTACACAGAAAATAATATCAACATGCATAATGAAGCCGGTGTGACTGCTTTGTGATACTTTTACAAGCTATGTTGCACATAGCAAATTCCACAAATGTATGAGAAAGTATACAATTTATATTAAAGACTAGTATAACTATCCACTCCCCTTGTTCAAATAAGGCTAAATAGTTATATGGGCAAAATGTGATCAAAATGGAATGTGGTAGCAAAACTGATATCATGAAACGAATATGTAACGAGCGCACTTTAAGTGAGTTTCTTAATGCATCATTTTGGGGAAACTCCTGCACATCAGCCTTATGCAACATATAATTTCTGTATTATAATGTGTTACTGAAATACTGTAACACAGTTATTATAGTCTGGTGTGTTCTATAATGGAATCATAATATGCTTATCATGTCCAAATACCTTATGATAAACATTTCACGTAAAAAGATTCCAAGTTTTTTCCCCCTAGAGGTCATTTTGCCCTTCGTCCACACACATCCCTATGGGTTTGAATAATCTACCAAAGACGCTGTGACATGGTACCTATCCATCTGACAGTGCATCATTACTGTCGATGGCATCAAGGTAGGTCACATCAGACAGTCTGACACAGCGTCAAGGACTAACCGGCTCATCTACAGCCAAGCCTGAAACATCAGCAACATTTCTCCATGTGGGGAGCTGTGAGCATTGTGGCTGAAACAAATCAACAATGGGGAATTCACTTTCCTGCTCGCTGCTGATAATACTGCGACTTCAAAAGAGTGCGGGATTACACCAGTAAGATGTTCAAAGGTATGAAAAGTCCATGAAAAAGTCCATGAAAAGTAAATTGTATGCAAGGACTTGAAATGAATGAGTCCAAAGAGAAAAGACATTTTTCCATTTTCTCAAAGTGTCTTACTTTGTCTTGCCAGTGCCAGTGTTTCACGGCTTCATGGTACCTTGTCCTGGAGAAGGTGACCTAGAGACAGAGAATGGCAGAAAATGAAACAGGTTTTCTGATAAATCGAACAATATGAATCTTATTTGTGTACTAGGAAAAACTTGCCATTGTGTACAGGGGAATTATTGTCTTCGGCAAGAGGAAGTGGAGGACGTTATCAACGTGTTTTCGGAAAAGGAACCATTTGGAGTTGACATGCGCTCGCATCTACAAAACAAAACAGGACATCTGTTAGTGAAGTAAAGCATCTGTCTTTCATGTTCTAATTTCACAGAATAAATGGTACAGCCATTTTAAAAAGTCCAGAAAGCACGATTGTTTCTCATTTTGGGGATTTCAGCAAGCATTTCTTCCTCAGAAACGAGGCCCATTTCAACTCTTCACTTCATTAGACAAATGAGTTAATAAAAGCAGATGTTATTTTCTCCTACCCTCTCAAGCTACAGAACTACAGTGTGTGCTTCAACAAAGCTCTGCTGGGTTTTTTTTTGCATGTGAGAGCCACGTGCAAGATCTGTGAAGAATAACAAGGCCAATTACTGGCATTGTGTGTGAATGAATTTTAATGGGCAGATGGTTAGGGAGCCATCCACCTGTCAGATATGATGGATAGTGTTAACATCTTGTTGATTGTAGTCGGCACAATCAGTCTGCCGCTACCCTAAGCCCAGGCTTAGTCTCCTTCTGTCAAAGTGGAAATCATAGTAAACACTAATGTTAAATTAACTGATTGGCGATGCAAAAGAAGAGGAACAATGTCTCAGGGTTTTGTCTTTGAGCCACTGAGTTCTTAGCACATTCACAGCGAGTGAATGCATGCGTGGATTGTGTCGCTCTCAATCAATCAATTCAGCTGCACTGTGGGCAATAATTAGGAAATAATTAACAATTGAGCAGAGTACCTGGTGTGCGACTGACTATGTTAAAGACGGGATGTCAAGCTAGCTCACATCTCATTACCTGGTCCATTCCATTACTAAGGTCACTGCCTCAAATATCAGCATTTCTTGATTTCTGTCTAATAACTCAAGCCCACTTTAGCAGATGCAGCAGTGCTTCAGTACAGGAGTGCGCACTGTGCAATACTAGGTGAAACTGGACTTGTTTTACAAAGTGCTTCTAAGTAACAGATATGCATTACTTCGATATAGTTGTACATAGCCAGGTCTGCAATTGCATGGTCGTCTGGAACTCGCACTCTGGTGTACTCAGGCAGCACAGCACCTAGGAAGGGAAAACAGCTCTATTTATATTTACAGAAGATGAACCAATTTGATAGGCCTAGAGACTCTCTTATGTTATGGTAAAATGGATTTGTGATGCGTTGTTGCCCCAGCTCGTTGTCACAGTCTATTCTCTATGCCTCCTATAATCTCTGCTCATGTAAAACATACTTACTGAAATCCTCGTTGAGCTGATCCATTATTTCATCAAAGACAAGGCAGTCCTCAAAGCCCTGTACAATGAAAATGGATAGATGAGTCTCCCTTGAACTCTTTTTTCCCTCATTGTTCTCTTCCTGTATTTAATATTACTTACAGCATTCATCCCTTGCCCATAAAATGGCACCACTGCGTGGGCTGCATCACCCATGAGGACACATTTGTCACCAATGTGATATGGGGTGCACTTGACAGACACCATGGCCTGCGCCGGCAATCGGAAATAATCCCTCTTGAGAGCATCACTACAAGGCACAAATGGAAAAAAAAACAATTACAGTATCTTGCTGAGCTATTCATTTTGACAGTTATATTTTTCTCAACGCGAGTTCAGGCTTTGGTTTGCTGGATTTAAAAGCATCTTGTCATTTCTAAATGAGCTAAAATAACCAAGATCTCTCTGCCATGGTGACGTTAAACAACCGAAAATTGGAAAGTAAACATGCATTCAGCTCTTTATGCCCGAGTGCTCCAAATGAAGTCGACCCAGGGAGGAAGTAAATGAATTACACACGTCAACCGTTTCTACAGCTCACGCCTCCCCTATCTCCCACCACCTGCAACATACTGTTCGCCTCAAATTAAAACCTCATCGCTCCAAGCCATGTAACTGTAGGTCTGTAATTTCACACTTCACAGACCACGGCTATGGATGTAGTTGGAGCTGACAGCATGATGGAAAATGAAAGTGTTTTGAGGGTGGATTGGCAAGTTAGATGGAGAGATGAACAGAGAAGAGGAGAAAAAGGGGAGCTCGACAGAGATGGAGGAGGAATAGAGGGTGGGAAAGTCACTTACACTCCTATTAGCGGTATGGCGTCTGGGAAGTATTTTTGGAAAAATTCAATGACTTCATCTCCCGTGGTGATCTTCTCAAACTCGTCAAAGGGCATGAAGAGGGTGCAGGTGAATGTCTTGTCCTAAATTGGAAAATGCACACAGTGCGCACAGTGAGCTTAGCTCTCCCATCCATCATGACACACCTCTTGTCAAGTCAAGTCAAATCAAGTCATCTTTATTTATACAGCGCCTTAAACACAGAACACTTGGTTACAAAGTGCTTCACAAGGTTGGAAGAGTGAGAGAACAGAACACAAAGGAAGCTGAACAGTCAAACAAAGACCGAGCACATTACAAAAAAAGCAGGTAAAACACATCAGTCACACTGAAAGGCCATAAATTAAAAGTTAATTGTTTGTTTTTTGGAAAAGGCAGTGGATTCCCTAACCTAATTCATTTGGGAAGGTTGTTGCACAGTGTAGGGATGCATTCACAAGATTGTTATGGATTCAGGATGCTTTGCAAGATTTTAGACGTATTTTCTTATTCAGTGACAAATGGGCCAAATCCTTAACATGTTATAACCGAACCCGCCTAGGTGCAAGTGATAGATGAAAGTGAAGGGATGGTGTGGGCGTGCCATTATCTGCCTAGTCGGCTGGTGTTATCCATCAACATCAGGAAATCCTCCCTAAGGGCCTTTTAGTAGTGTCGCTGTTACCATGGCATCTTCACGGGAGCCAGGGCGTTTTTCACAGGCCTAATGTATCCCTGGGCCTTGTGGTCATGTGAGTGACAGCGCTAATGCACTCCAAAGTCAGCTGCCTTAACCTGGTCTCACTACAGAGAGCAAAATTCTTGTGCTGAGTCAGCCACGCAGAAAAATTATCATGGGATTAGGAACAAAAGAGAGAGATTGACAAAAACAGCAACACAGATGAGAGAGGGGCAGAGAGGACGACAGGCAGAAACAGTTAAGACACTGAGATAGAGAGCAAGGATTAAAAGTCAATTGGACAGTGCTGTGTGAAACGTAGGCTGGACCTCAGGCAGCCAAGACATTTGCTGACGAAGGATTCTGATGCGTAAGCCTCTATTGGCTTGAGGGATTTCATTGAGGTAAGGTGGGCACTAAGCTGTGCAGCGAGGGGGTCTGCAGACGAGGATAATTAACCGTACAGCAACATCCCAAGGGTCAATCATGCCCTGAGATTCCCTGACCTGATTATGTGTTTAAAAATGAGAAAAATGTCCGCAACACTGTTACTCCTAAAGGCAGTGATTCATTTTGACGCGCAGAACGACGTTTCGATCGCACAGACCTTCGTCGGGTTACGCTTTTGTCACGTTTTTGTATCTCTAACAGCTGGTATTTGCCAAATAAACCTCTTACAAGGTTCATCTTGCAATACATAGTTTGTTTGTAGCTGCACAAGACAGGAGATAAGCAAACATGCAAAGATCACACTCACCAAGTTGGGCAAGGCGATCATCATGAACGTGTTTCGTGGCCAGATGTGCAGATAATTCGGCTTCATGGCAAACTGGGGGGGGGGGGAATGAAATAAACAATGACATAACCACGATGGTGCCTGCAAATGATGAACATGACTTTACTATAGTGAAAGGAGAAGGGGATAAGAGAGTGGCACCAGGGCAGCAGAGGACTGACCTCTCCGTTGGTGGGTGGCATGGTGAGCTCCAGGTAGCCGTGGGGGATGTAGGTCTGGCTGAAGTTGAAGCGGCTGCGTCGGAGGAACTGTTTGCGGATGGCAGAGAAGGCTCCGTCACAGCCTACGATCAGGTCTGCCTTGATCTCCTCCGTGGTCCCATCAGGCCTGAGAAACATGCCAGCGCCATGACAAATTACATATTTTTTCACAAGAGAATCATACCACTACATCATCACACTCATTTAAGAGCATTGTAACATGTGTGGTACTTGCTGTGAATGCTGTAACTGATTTCTTGCCATGAGTGAGTGAGGAATAAGAACGATAATCTGTAAGTCAAGTTGATGATGAAAACTGCTGCACTCCATGGGGCCAAAGAAGAGGTAATGTCATGTGAAGTCTCTACTTGGGCTTCTAGTCCTTGTGTGAACCCACCTCACTCCACTGAGCTTTACTAGACTCTGATTTGAGTTATCAGGCTGCTCATTTTCATGCCTAGTTTGAGGAAAATGTGGAAAGAATGGGTGCCCCGCGCTATGAGCTTAGGGCTCGAGTCAGACTATGTTAAGTTACGCGGGGTCTTCTGCAGACTGGCGCCACATGGTGGAGCTGCTCAGACTTGGGCTATTTGATGTGCTGCACTACATATTTTGGATGTGCCTTTGCCTGTGCACACTCACAGCCTTGGCTTTTTTGGCCTTCCTGTCATTATGCTGGAAAATCAGGCCATGGACTTTTTTGCATCTGCATGTCTTTCTGTTGAGACATTGCTTTTCAATACCGTGTTCCTTTAACTCAGTTTTGTTTAGGACTGCACACAAAGATTGAATTGGCAACTTGCCCTTGGGACATTGAGTGCATAAAAACATAATACATTGTTTAATAAATAAATAAATAAAACAAATTGACAATTGCTCTCTCTTCAACTCACCGACAAGCTACTCCTAACAAATGCTTTTCTCATTGCATTGAAACTGCACAAACAATGGTAATGACCATGTCTGCATGACATACCAATTGAAAGCTCATGGCTCATGGTCTTTTATTCCTATAAATCTGTTCTTCTGCATTCCGAGCCCTGATGGAATCTATGACAAAGACACAATGGAATCTGTCCTTGATGGTGCATCTATGCGCGTCAGTGTCTGGCCAATATACGCATAATATTCTTTGGTGCATCTGCTCATTGCCATTAAGCACCGCTCCATGCAGCCAGAGGCAGAAGCCTGAAGTATTCCCAATATCCCTGGACACTCTGTCTGATGGCATGTGTCGCCAGAATGGAAAGGGCTCTTGTTACCTGGGGTAACGTCAGGGACATCAGCTGTGAGATTTGGCTCATGATAGCTTAGATGTAGGGAGTCGTCAAATTGCTTTAAATACCATTCTAAGTATTAACAATTCATATCCTATTTGATGTCTAGCACTTTTTTTGTAATTTGTTTTTCATCAGGAAACTAAGAAAGGAGCGGACAAATGGAATTATTTAAGAGTCAGAGTCCACATAAAGCGATGTGGACATGCCTTGATTTACATATTCATCACCTCAAGGTCACATCTTCGGCGTATCCCCATGCAAAACCCCAGGGTTGGAATGAGCAGAGTGGGACAGAGCAGAAACCACTGCACAGCGCTTACGTCAAAGTCTGAATGAGGCCCTTACCTGGAAGTACCTCCCCTCTGTGGTGTAATCAAGAATAATAGGTAGCCAGATGGATGTACATAAGGATGTCTTTACATACATGTACAGATGTACAGGTGAATGTCCATGAATCCTAAAAGATTTGTTACTTAATTCAATTTTGATAATAATTTGAGCTGTGTTGTTTGGGTATTAGCTTGATTTTCTCAAGAGCTTTCTTTTTATATATAATTTCAATATAATGGGAGAATGGTGAATGCACACAGTGACCAGTCAATCTGTCAGTGGACCAACAGCATGGTGAGTGTGTACATTATCTGCTTTCCTAATCACAGTGTTGTGAAGCTCTCTCACAGTCCTAGAGTTTACATTGTGTCTGCCTTGTACAGTTCTACACTTGAAGGTCTGCTCATGAATAACTGAATCAAATTAGGATATTGACTGTCTAGTGTCCACTGATACAGTAGAGTCTTATTAACAGTTATAGGCTCTATGCAGTAGGCTCTATGTGTACATTTAATTATACAAGCTATAGATCTGGATTAGAGGAAGTCACCATAGGCATACTCAGCATCGATGCAACAGCACTTCATTAAATACATTCTCAGTTAATTAATGTACTACTCCACTGAGGCAATGATTGTGTAGTGAGTGACTCATTCTAATCCACAATTTAAACTAGACTCATTTTAGAGCCTCAGTAAAAAAAAACACAAAACATTATCATTGACAACATAAACATCAAATGGATTTCCGCATGTTTTAGATAAGCCTAAATTCAATAAAAGAGTGTGTAATCAAACTAAACAGGCCTTATGCTGCATACTGTGTTAATAATTCACTTTGCGACTATGTTAATTCCCACAGCTAAAAAGACCTGGAGGTGTTTCACTGCTAATTGGGTTGTAAATTGTGTGTCACATTTACCTTGAGGGCACTCAGTTACAAAGCTACTAAAAAGTCACGCACAGGGGCTTAAAGGCAACACGTTTATCCCCATCCTAGACCTTAGGCAGTTAAATATATGCACATGGCCACATGCGTTTCCATGCAGGAACACACACAGAACATAATCAATAAAGTGGGAGTTAAAACAAAGAACCCCAATTATCCTCTTCAATTATCAATTATCCTCTTTATACTTTATACTGTGTACTAGGCTGGTCTATATGTTTGTGTGTGTGTGTGTGTGTCTGTCTGTGTGCTTGTGTACTGTGGGTACATGGGTGCACGTGTGTGAGATCGGTAACTATTTACCTGACAAAGGTCATTAGCCCTGTTTCAGTGCTCCAGTCCAGCAGTTTGTGGTCAAAGTTCATCTTTGCATTTGGATATGCCTCTGCCTCTTTGGTTAGAGAAGGAAAAGTATTACAAAAAGACAAAAGCATGACATAACAGCAGTTTGTTATGACATGCAGTATCTTGTAAAAGAAACGCAGGGACCCTTCACAACCCTATTAAAATGGAGCAAGGACACTGATTAAAGTGTAATTACAAAAAAAGGTAACACACCAGTCAATGTATCATGTTTTGTGAAAGTTATTCATCTCAAGGTTCATTCCAGGTGTCTGAATCTCCTATTGATAAGGGAGAAGGCTTTGCAATCAGGTTCTCTTTCGGCACACCGAGGCCCCTGTGAGCCACACATTATCTCTAACCCAAGGCTGGGAAGCTTACTTAAATATTAGGCAAAATCTTTTAAGGCCAAAAACACTACTACGTCCCCTGATGACTGAGACTTTAGAGACTTGTGCAAAGTTCTGTAAAACACAGGGGAAATCTGCACTGGAGTCAAGGCTCAGCTCAGTAGCAAATAACCAAGTTTAGGCCAACTGGTGGAAAGAAAGAGACAGTCGTAAGTCTGTGTCCCTGTTTCAGCTTTGTGCAGAGTTCATGTATCACATACTCAGTAATGTATTGGCAGAACAGACTTGAAACTTGATTTATAAGGCATTTTTATGACCTAAACAAGAATTCAACAATCTGTGTTAATGTATTTGAACGTATTTGCTTGTTTTGGCATATAAATTGACACCGGTATGGAAAGGTAATAATAAAAGACAGCAATGTAAAATTTACAGCCCTGAACAATGCCAGTTCTTACTCAATCAAACTGGCAGTAGTGTTAGTTAGGAAAAGTGCACAATTAAAATCTCAAATTACAATTAAAATGTAATTTCAGCAACACATGTTATGACATTAGATGAAGCAATATAAGTGTTCTGCTTGGTATTACTACATGAGGTGAAAAGTGTTAGATCTCTGAACCACCCAGGAGACTGCACTGGCTGAATGATAGGAAATTGTTATTGATGGTCCTACCTGTTAGCAGCTCTTTGTTGAGGTTGGCTCTGTCTACTGACAAGATGTACTGAAATGAGAACAATCTGTTAGCTTTGCAGTGCAATGCCAAAAGGTACAGCAGTTTCACCAACAGAACTGTGACACTTTCGTAAGTGAGGTTTAAAGAGGTTCTGGGATTTAGACTTTTGTCTCAACTCATACATATGGATTAGTATGGAGTGAAGACTTTGACCTTAATGCAGCAGGACTTCTTTTATTATTATGTGACAAAAGAAGTTAAGTCTGTCTGCTGTTGTCAGCTACGCCATTCATCCTTCGGTGCACCCTTGAGTCACTTTAGCTTACCTGCCTGATCTGTGTGTGTGCATGCATGTGTGTGTGTTTTTGTGCGGGTGTGCTTGAGCGCAGGCCTGCGTGGGTGCATGTGATATCCACAAGCTGCACAATAAATATTTCATCTGCAAACTGATACAGTACAGGAGGGAATTCATATGTTTACCTACTCCAAATGTGTTTCCTCTTCTGCATCTACCAAAGGCCTGAGCTTTTAGGAAGGTATTCTTTTCAGCATCGTACCCTGAAACACTGACAGTACTTCTCTATGAAAAGCACAGGGCCAGCTCTAGGACTTAGGACTTCAACTCTATTGAAGGTACAGAAAGCCTTCTTGATGGGGTACTGATGATAGTTTCTAGTGTCCAAGACCTATTTTCAAATCTGTCATGATTCAATTCCATCATAGTTTCAAGAACAATTTAATGTGATTTGTAATATAGACTATAGTGTTGAAAAAATTGGTCAAAATTTATACTTAATGTAAAAACTAAAATCAAGCCTTTCAAAAGACCATGGATAATGCAGAGCTAATATGTGACTGGTAACTCCTACTCTCTTTTCTTGAAAAGTTCTCGTTTCTTTTCTAGAAACGGTGACCCTCTAAAACGTCTGAACATGTTAATACCTGGATGTATTACACCCTGACTGACTCATGAAGGTATTGGTATTATCATCAGAGTATTATCATGAGTTTAAGGTTCCCAGAGGTTACAGTAAGTAGACTTTGAAAGACTGTGTCATTTGGGTGAAGGTGAGGGAATGGAGGAAGGGTCACTTTTAATGTCTCTGTGAGTAGGCTCAAATAAAATGTTACAACATACAACTAAAAAAAAGCATGACTCTAAATGAGTCAATTTATGCACTTTTATGACACCCATTTCAGTTTGCCTTTCACTCTCCTTAAAATAAATAATTAGTGATTAGTGTTTAATAGCAACTGTAGTCAGTGTTTAGGGAAGTAACCTCATAGTCATGCTAATGACTATCTACTAACTACTAACTATTCTTAGAATTAGTTACCAATCTTGCTAGCTAGTTTGGTAAATCAACAGCTGTGTCAACAAATTTGTGATGCATCTTTTGCACTGCTAAGCAATGAAAGCAGCAGATGATGTTGATGTTGATGATGTTGTGTATGCTAGCAATCATTCAGACATTTCTTTCTCGAAAGTTGTAGATGGATTTCTTGTAGACTCTTGGATAGCAAGCCCTATATTTGGAAAGCTATAGCCTACCTAGTTCAAAATTACTCAACAGATATGAAATGATCTGAGCAGAGAATGTACTGATTGCTGTCTGCATTGACGTTTTTACGATTGAGGCCATCCATAGTCGTCTTCTTCTATCTGCCTTTTTGTCTCTGTGATTTTCTGAAGTCTATATAATGATTTCTTCTCTGCTGCTTTTCCTGCCTTATAGGAACAGCCAAACACACAACAAAAAAAAAAAAGATAACTAGCCAGTTGTGCTGAATTACGTGGTGATGTGGTATCCCAACATGGCCATTAGAGGGTCTAGAATGCTTCTGAAAAGCCTCTATTGCTTCAAAACTTGATTTAACATAAAAATATTTTTTCATCACGTTTGTCCTCTTTCTGGTTCTCTCCCATGGTTATACTGCTTATAGCTCAGACGAGCCCAGGAAATGCAATTAAAGTTGATTAAATTTGGTAAAATTACGCTGCTGTGGTCGATAAAATTAATGAGGGTGAATGTTACGCTGTGTAATGGCATGGAGCGATATTAACAGTTTTGCAAACATGTCATCCCCTGTGAATAATACAGGCCCCCCTTGGACCAAGCAGTATTAGGCCAACATCATCTCCACCAACTTTCATCAAAACCAGACCAGTGGTGTCTGAAATATTGGGTTTGAGTTATAATTTTGACCTTTAACTATAGCCCCCCGTTAGGCTAATGGGTGGAATTTTTAAGGATAGCTGGATTTGTGTAGCAAATTTAATCTTAAAGCTGACTTTTCTGACCACTAGAACACATTTGTAAATAACACACAGCAAAGCCACTGCACTACGGAGGCCTACGAAGGACAAATGGAAGGATAAATGCTAATAGCTAAGCTAAACATCTCGCCAGTTACCAGTCTCACTTTGCCTGAACTTTCTCCCGCTGACAGTTACATGTCCCACAATGACATGTGAAGAGGTAGGTAGCAAGTTTACTACTCGCTCACTTCATCAATTCAGCCATTGTAACGTTATAACGTCTGATATCGCTTATTGCAGGTTTAATTGGATTTGCGGTGTAGGAGTTAGGGCCTTTCAAATTTTTTGCCTTTAATTATAATGTCCCCATCAGTGTCATTTTTTAAATGCTGGAACACAGTGCAAAGATGAATCATCCCAAATCCCAGATTTAATTGCATGGGGGACAGTAATGGGACTTTTTTTTTTAAAGTTGCTCTAGGTAGCTTTGGGTGTGGTAGCTCCAAATGGCAGTGAGAGGAAACTGTTTGAAAAAATGGATCTTCAATTCCAAGAAATGGGTAGGGTGGGTAGGGTGTGTGTGTGTGTGTGTGTGTATGTGTGTGTTGTAGGGTGATGTCAGTAAACTGTATGTTTACGCACACAGTGAGTCCAGCTTTCTCTGCTTGCTCACTCATGATTAAGAGACAGTTTGTATTTCACTCAAGTTTTGATTAATCACTTCCTGTGTGTGCAGAGAAATGTCAATACATCAGAATATAATCAAATTTACAGCATCTCAATTACGGGGGATGCCACACTGTTCTTTATTGCAGCCCCACTTTGTGATTTAGCCTGATAAGACAGGTGTATTTTTACAAAACAATCTTGCCTAGTGTAGCTTTAAGTAAGTCGGAAGAATTTTCAGTGCATGACGCCTAAGAAGCCCACAGTTTTTCAGAGAGGCAAGTTAAGAGTGCCAACTGAGGGACGTAAAGTGAGCACAGGTGCATGCAGGAGCTTTACAGCAAGTGACAGCAGGACACTTATTACATAAATGCTGTGTAGATTGTGAGTGTTCACCTAATTATGTCTACAAACAGCTCCCCTAAGGACCTCTGCTGATGATGTTAGTTAAAAGTTTGCTTTACATGAGCCAGAGTTTCTCTGAAACGGTATCACGTTTTCGGTGATGACATAGAGCTTGAACTTTTGCTCTAGGTTATAGTAATAATGATTAACAGTGTGTGTTTGTGTTGGTGTTCCTGTGTTGATGCAATAGGCTTTGGCCAACTGATCATGCTTTTGTTA